>NC_069501.1:151963427-152058427 GCF_027579735.1 Bombina bombina
TGCCGGCACTGGGGAGCTACAGTTCATTGAGGGAACCATGAATGCCAACATGTACTGTGACATACTGAAGCAGAGCATGATCCCCTCCCTTCGGAGACAGGGCCAGTATTCCAACATGATAACAACCCCAAACACACCTCCAAGATGACCACTGCCTTGCTAAAGAAGCTTAGGGTAAAGGTGATAGACTGGCCAAGCATGTCTCCAGGCCTAAACGCTATTAAGCATCTGTGGGGCATCCTCAAACAGAAGGTCAGGAAGCACAAAGTCTCTAACACCCACCAGTTCCATCATGTCGTCATGGAGGAGCGGAAGAGGACTCCAGTGGCAACCTGTGGAGCTCTGGTGAACACCATGCCCAAGAGGGTTAAGGCAGTGCTGGAAAATAATGGTGGCCACACAAAATATTGACACTTTGGGCCCAATTTGGACATTTCCACTTAGGGGTGTACTCACTTTTGTTGCCAATGGTTTAGAAATGAATGGGTGTGTGTTGAGTTATTTTGAGGGGACAGCAAATTTACACTGTTATACAGGCTGTACACTCACTACTTTACATTGTAGCAAAGTGTCATTTCTTCAGTGTTGTCACATGAAAATATCTAATAAAATATTTACAAAAATGTGAGGGGTGTATTCACTTTTGTGAGATACTGTATGTATGTATGTATGTATGTATGTATGTGTATATATATATATATATATATATATATATATACACACACACAGGTGAAACTCAAAAAATTAGAATATCGTGCAAAAGTTCATTTATTTCACTAATACAGCTTAAAAGGTGAAACTAATATATGAGATAGACTCATTATATGCAAAGCAAGATAGTTCAAGCCGTGATTATGGCTTACAGCTCATGAAAACCCCAAATCCACAATCTCAGAAAATTAGAATATTACATGCAATCAATAAAACAAGGATTGTACATACCTGTAGAACAATATCGGACCTCTGAAAAGTATAAGCATGCATACTGTATGTACTCAGTACTTGGTTTGGGCCCCTTTTGCAGCAATTACTGCCTCAATGCGACGTGGCATGAAAGCTATCAGCCTATGGCACTGCTGAGGTGTTATGGAAGACCAGGATGCTTCAATAGCGGCCTTCAGCTCTTCTGCATTGTTCGGTCTCATGTCTCTCATCTTTCTCTTGGCAATGCCCCATAGATTCTCTATGGGGTTCAGGTCAGGCGAGTTTGCTGGCCAATCAAGCACAGTAATCCCACAGTCATTGAACCAGGTTTTGGTGCTTTTGGCAGTGTGGGCAGGTGCCAAGTCCTGCTGGAAAATGAAGTCCGCATCCCCATAGAGCTCGTCTGCGGAATGAAGCATGAAGTGCTCCAAAATCTCCTGGTAGACAGCTGCGTTGACCCTGGACTTAATGAAGCACAGTGGACCAACACCAGTAGATGAAACTTCACACTGGACTTCAAGCATCTTGCAGTGTGTGCCTCTCCATTCTTCCTCCATACTCTGGGTCCTTGGTTTCCAAATGAGATTGAAAATTTGCTCTCATCAGAAAAGAGGACTTTGGACCACTGAGCAACAGACCAGGTCTGTTTTTCTTTAGCCCAGGTAAGACGCTTCTGACATTGTTTGTTGTTCAGGAGTGGCTTGACAAGAGGAATACGACATTTGAAGCCCATGTCCAGGATCCGTCTGTGTGCGGTGGCTCTTTTGAAAGTCCCCAACACTTTTGAATGGCCTTTTCCTGACAATCCTCTCCAGGCTGCAGTCATCCCTGCTGCTTGTGCACCTTTTTCTTCCACACTTTTCCCTTCCACATAAATTTCTATTAATGTGCTTTGATACAGCACTTTGGGAACATCCAACTTCTTTTGCAATTACCTTTTGAGGCTTTCCCTCCTTATGGAGGGTGTCAATGATGGTTTTCTGCACAACTGTCAGATCAGCAGTCTTTCCCATGATTGTGATTCCTACTGAACCAGACTGAGACCATTTAAAGGCTCAGGAACCCTTTGCAGGTGTTATGGCTTAATTAGCTGATTAGAGTGGGACACTTTGAGCCTAGAATATTGCACCTTTTCACAATATTCTAATTTTCTGAGATTGTGCATTTGGGGTTTTCATGAGCTGTAAACCATAATCATCACAATTATGACAAATCACGGCTTGAACTATCTTGCTTTGCATGTAATGAGTCTATCTCATATATTAGTTTTACCTTTTAAGGTTGCATTAGTGAGATAAATTAACTTTTGCACGATATTCTAATTTTTTGAGTTTCACCTGTGTATATATATATATATATATATATATATATATATATATATATATATATATATATATACACACACACACACACTAGATAGATATACACATACACAAATGTACTGGCATTCTCAGGACACAATATTATTACTATATTCCTATAGATCATATATTATTATTATTCTTTGCATTCTTAAATATATTTATATTTTTTATTAAACTACTAACATTAAAAAATGTCAAAATTTTTGCCCTCACTGTGGCTAAAAAGATGACCATTTTTAGTATTTGTACATTGATACAAATATTTTTCTGAAATATAAGTGCCAATAAATTTGCAGATATATTAAAATTATATAATTTAGCACCCAGGCAGATGTGTGACTATTTAACATTGAGTACACTACATAGCATTGTATGCATTGTGCATGTATGTATATATATATATATATATATATATATATATATATATACACACATATATATATATATATATATATATACACATACACACACACAATAAGAACATTATTGCTAGCTGAGAGCCTCTGCACTGTTATTAAAATTTCTCTTTCTGCATATATATATATATATATATATATATTTATTTATATACATATACACACACACATACATACGTACATACATGCATACACATAGCATAGGGACTAAATGATACTTACTTACTGGCCTGGCTATATATCTATCTATCTATTCAGAAATCAGGTAGCCTTGAATTCCATTATTATTTTTGTCCATACCACAATCAGAGCTGTGAAATGTGCTGGTGGGCCTAATTAATTAAAAATCAATATACTGGTATAATATATTAACATAGCAATAGTATAATGAAGTGCATTCTCCTATCACAGCTGATAGTTTTGTTTTTTCTTTCTCTCTCCCTTTTTGACCCTTTGTGTATGTGTAAATCCCTATAAACTGCCTTTATCTTTGTGCTCCACTATGGTGCTATGCTGCCTCTATGCCCCCGTTTTCTGCCAAAAGTTGCCCACATATAGGCCCTCTATACCTTACATCTTATTTAACTTACACTATGTTTATGCAGATCACCTCATACTATGGCCTCTATTTAACAAGCCGTCTACTTTCCTGCATTCACTGTCCCCAATACGCTCGCCTAAGATCGCCTAACATCGCCGCCACGTACCTGAATACGTTCGCCAAATTTATCAAGAAAGCTGTCAAAAAGCCGCGCACCAAGTATGGTGCGATGAGCAGTGGACTGTTGTTAACTAACAGTCATCGATCTCGCTGCTCATCGGCTTATTCGCAGCTTTCTTGCTAGCCTGTCACTAAGCACCCACACTATACTATACTGTTATACCCCCTAAACCGCCGCTCCCGGAGCCCCCCGCAACTTAATAAACTTATTAACCCCTAAACCGTCACTCCCGGACCCCGCCGCAACTCTAATAAATATATTAACCCCTAAACCACCGCTCCCGGACCCCGCCGCCACCTACATTATACCTATTAACTCCTAATCTGCCGCCCCCAATACAGCCGCCACCTACATAAAGTTATTAACCCCTATCCTGCCGATCCTGGACCCCGCCGCAAATAAATTAATTGTTTAACCCCTAAACCGCCGCACCCGGAGCCCGCCGCCACCTACATTACATTTATTATCCCCTATCCTGCCCCCCCTACACCGCTGCCACCTACATTACATTGATTAACCCCTAATCTACCCCCCAACACCACCGCCACTATATTAAATGAATTAACCCCTTGTCAGACCTCTACTGTTCCTTTAAACATTGTCTTTCTCTCCCTATAAAAACCCCACCTCCTAACTAAACCATTGCTGGATTATTGTTTCTCATGTCTAATTGAGGAAACACCTTGGCCAATTAATGTTTGCTGTGGAAGATTCTCTCACCTTTCTCACAGCACAATTCTCTCCTGAAGCTGTTGCTAACAACTGCTACTACACAGAGCCGCTCGCAAGCGGAGTGACGTCATCAGCTGCTGCCGCTCCACTCTCCTCTCTCATGCAAGATCCCTGTTTGCATGACCGCTTGTACTACACGCTGAACTAAGCAGAAGCAGGGAACACCGCGGCCTATTCAGTCTCCATCTGTACAGCAGCTTCAAAGGTCGTATGTAACACTCACTTATGTGCTGAGACAGTTTTCATGTTTCCCGGCTGTATCCAAACTTATACCTTCATTTAAACCTAAGCCTTATCTGTATCCGAAATTATTTCTCATACTATTGCTTATAACTATACTCTTCCTGTCTTCAGTGACTCAGAAGTAATAGTTCGTAGGCAAATATAAATACAGACAGGTTAATTCTGACAGTCACAGATTGTTATTAACCTTGCTGTTACATTCACCATTTTTTGCTTACATTTTACACTTTACAACTTCAGTGTATCATTTCTGTATCTGCTTACAAAAAATCCTCACAAGAAATATATTTTATAAATATTGAAACAAAGTCCTAATAGAATAATCCAGCCTAATTTGTAGAGGTTGCAAGCAGAAATGGAGTTAAGTGAGATCACCAATCAGGTATCAGCACTAACACAGCGCATGGATAATGTTACTCAGACAATTAGAGAAATGCAAACTGAGTATCAACTAATAAAAGACTGTGTCAGAGAAATGTACGCTGCAAAAACTGCCCAACCTGAACCTCAGGTATCACTGCCTGATAAGTTTAGTGGTAACAGGGCTAATTTCAAAGAATTCCGAAATGCCTGTTTGCTTCTATTTGAACTCAAACCTAAAACGTATAGTACTGACCGCCTGAAGGTCTTGACCATGATATCCTATTTAAGGGGAGAGCCCCACAATTGGGCTGATAGTCTATTCGAAAATCAGAATACTTTATTGGATTCATTGCAAGACTTCCTAAAAGCATTTTCATCTTTGTATGATGATCCTTTTAAGCAGGAATCCGCAGAAACATCACTCAGGGCCTTGAAACAAGGCAGACACCCCGTGGAGGATTACATTTCTCAATTTAAAATATTCACCATAGAATCAAAGTGGAATGAGGCTTCACTGAGACACCAATTCAGAATTGGGCTTAGTGAAGAGATAAAAGATGAGTTGTCTCGTACAGGCGTACCTCAGAGATTAGAGGAACTATGTAACCTTTGCACCACTATTGACCGCAGACTACGTGAGCGTAAACACGAGAGGTCTAACACTTCAACTTCCTATAAAAAGATACACTCCTCCCTCCTTAAGTTCCAAAGAACCTGAATCTCCTATGGAAATAGGATTCATGCGTGGTCCCCTCTCTACTGAAGAGAAAAGTAGAAGAAGGGCATTAAGATTATGCATGTACTGTGCCTCTCCAGAGCATGATGTGCCATCTTGTCCACTTCTTAAAAAGACAAAAACTGGTAAGACTATAATTAACACACTTAGTCTCTCTCTTTCAAAAAATACACATTCTCATATAACATTACCTCTTACTTTGCAGTGGGAACACCACCATATAGAAGTTGAGGCCCTTGTCGACACAGGAGCGACATCAAGTTATATCGATATTCATTTCGTTAATTCAAATAAAATACCCGGTTATCCTTGGGTTGTCATGGTTACAGATTCACAAACCAATCATTGACTGGCAACACATGACAGTTGAGTTAACTTCTTCATACTGTTCACACACTTGTTATCCCTTAAATCAGATACTACTCACGAATGAGGTTATCTTACCTAATGAATATGATGATTTTCAGGATGTGTTCAATAAAACGGAGGCACAGGTCTTACCACCCCATAGGTCATACGATTGTCCTATTGACCTTTTACCTGGTGCAACAATCCCCGTCGGACACAATTATCCTCTATCAAAACCTGAATTAGATCACTTAAAGTCATACCTACAAGAACCTAGCTAAAGGTTTTATTAGACCCTCTACATCCCCAGCCGGAGCTGGAATCTTTTTTGTTAAAAATAAGGACCAGTCTCTCAGGCCCATAATAGATTACAGGGAGTTAAACAAAAGAACAAAGAAAAATCGTTATCCTCTCCCCTTAATTCCCGAACTTATTGAGAGGTTACACACTGCCAAGATCTTTACCAAATTGGATCTCAGGGGTGCATACAACCTCATACGAATGAGGGCTGGAGATGAATGGTTGACAGCATTTAGAACCCGGTATGGCCTTTACGAATATACTGTCATGCCATTCGGCCTTTGCAATGCTCCAGCAACATTTCAATGCTTTATAAATGATATATTCCATGACATCTTAGACAACTTTGTAGTAGTGTACCTAGATGATATACTTATTTTCTCAGATTCTCAACAACAACATCTTACACATGTTAGAACAGTACTCTCACGTTTAAGGCAACATAAATTGTATGCCAAATTGGAAAAATGTGAGTTCAACAAATCTGAGGTAACCTTTCTGGGATATGTAATCTCAAACACAGGTATTACTATGGATGATTCAAAAATCCATGCTATTACACAATGGCCGACCCCAAAGTCTAAGAAGCAAGTACAGAGGTTTCTTGGCTTTGCAAATTTTTATAGAAAATTTATACATAATTTCGCACATACAGCTAAACCTCTGACTGACCTGACTAAGGTTAACAAATCATTTGACTGGACTAACGACTGTGAAAGGGTATTTAACAAACTAAAAAAAGATTTCACCACAGCCCCCATTCTACAATTTCCAGACTCTAACTTACAGTTTATTGTCGAAGTGGACGCATCAGATTTTGCACTCGGGGCTGTTCTCTCTCAAAAAAAATCATTAACTGACAAATTACATCCAGTCGCTTATCTCTCCAGGCTCCTGTCACCAGCTGAACGCAACTATCCTGTAGGAGAAAAGGAACTTTTGGCGATCAAATCTGCTTTTGAACAGTGGCGACATCATCTAGAAGGTGCTACATTCCCAGTAATTGTTATAACAGATCACAAAAATCTACAATATCTACAACAGAATAGAACCCTTTCATCCAGGCAACTACGATGGAACCTATACTTCTCGCGCTTTAACTTTCTCATTATGTACCGGCCAGGGAGCCGTAACGGTAAGACTGACGCACTCTCTAGACGTGATGCTAGGCCACCTAATGAAGGCGTTACTTCCACGGTCATACCTAAATCTAAATTCCTTGGGTTGCTTATTTCCTCCCATCCGGATTTTCAAACCTGTCAAACCCAAGATACCACAAAACCTATGCACCTTCTGCAAACTAAACCAGATGGCTTATCTTACCATGGGAACCTGCTTTACATTCCACCTCAATATAGGTCACAACTTCTTCACACTTGTCACGATTCTCCCATATCTGGACATTTGGGACTTCGTAAAACTTTAGATTTAATACGACGACATTATTGGTGGCCAGGGATGACCTCATCAATTCGTGATTACATAGAACAATGTACGATCTGTACGACTTCCAAACCATCACGACGCTTTCCAATAGGCTTGCTTCAACCTTATCCTGTTCCTGATACTCCTTATCCTGTTCCTGGTCACATGTTGCTATGGATTTTATTGTTGACCTACCAAGTTCTTCCTCTTTTTCTACAATATTAGTTGTTGTGGACCTCGAGTAAAATGGCACATTTTATTCCTGCAGTTGGGTTACCAACGGCTCAGGAGACCAGTCGGTTGTTCATTAAAGAAGTAGTCCGGCTACATGGACTCCCTACAGTGATACTCTCCGACAGGGGTTCACAATTCACCTCACACTTCTGGAAATCTCTCTGTCAAACTTTACAAATTACTCAAAAGCTTACGACCTCTTATCACCCCCAATCCAACGGACAAGCCGAACGAACCAACCAATGGTTGGAACAGTATCTTCGTTGCTTCTGCTCCAATCAACAGGACATATGGGCCAAACACTTACCTTTAGCAGAGTTCGCCTACAACAATGCCTCCAATTCCTCCACTCGTCTTAGTCCATTCTACATCAACTATGGTTTGCATCCCAGAATCTCCTACCTACCATACTTACCAAGCTCCAACCCAAAAGTGACTGACACTGTAAATGACATTTCCCAAACTTTCTCCAGAGCACGACATAATATACAACATGCTCAAGCATCACATAAAAAGTACTATGATCTACGGCACACACCTCAACCCAACTATCAGGTAGGACAACTTGTGTGGTTATCAACAAAAAACTTAAAATTGCACACCCCCTCCAAAAAGTTAAGCAGATTGTTTATTGGTCCATTCCCAATTGTGGATATTAAAAACCCTGCGACTGTTACTCTTCGTCTTCCCGATGTTTACAAAATTCATCCCACATTCCACGTATATCTCTGGTGAAACCATGTCTATCTGACAAACTACCTGCAAACACTGTCTCGCATTCTGCCTCCCACGATCAGGAATATGAGGTGCACTCAATCATTGATTCCAGACGACGACGAGGATGCCTGGAGTACCTGATCCATTGGAAAGACTTTGATCATTCTGAGGACTCTTGGGAGCCTGCTTCATCTGTATTTGCCCCGAGATGTGTTTCTTTGTTTCATCGCCGGAACCCTGATCGTCCCGCTCCATGAACCCTCGTGGTGGGTTCCTTTTTGGGGGGGCTATGTCAGACCTCTACTGTTCCTTTAAACATTGTCTTTCTCTCCCTATAAAAACCCCACCTCCTAACTAAACCATTGCTGGATTATTGTTTCTCATGTCTAATTGTGGAAACACCTTGGCCAATTAACGTTTGCTGTGGAAGATTCTCTCACCTTTCTCACAGCACAATTCTCTCCTGAAGCTGTTGCTAACAACTGCTACTACACAGAGCCGCTCGCAAGCGGAGTGACGTCATCAGCTGCTGCCGCTCCACTCTCCTCTCTCATGCAAGATCCCTGTTTGCATGACCGCTTGTACTACACGCTGAACTAAGCAGAAGCAGGGAACACCGCGGCCTATTCAGTCTCCATCTGTACAGCAGCTTCAAAGGTCGTATGTAACACTCACTTATGTGCTGAGACAGTTTTCATGTTTCCCGGCTGTATCCAAACTTATACCTTCATTTAAACCTAAGCCTTATCTGTATCCGGTATTATTTCTCATACTATTGCTTATAACTATACTCTTCCTGTCTTCAGTGACTCAGAAGTAATAGTTCGTAGGCAAATATAAATACAGACAGGTTAATTCTGACAGTCACAGATTGTTATTAACCTTGCTGTTACATTCACCATTTTTTGCTTACATTTTACACTTTACAACTTCAGTGTATCATTTCTGTATCTGCTTACAAAAAATCCTCACAAGAAATATATTTTATAAATATTGAAACAAAGTCCTAATACCCCTAAACCTAAGTCTAACCCTAACCCTAACACCCCCTAACTTAAATATAATTTAAATACATCTAAATAAAATTACTATTATTAACTAAATTATTCTTATTTAAAACTAAATACTTACCTATAAAATAAACCCTAAGATAGCTACAATATAACTAATAGTTACATTTGTATCTATCTTAGGGTTTATTTTTATTTTACAGGCAACTTTGTATTTATTTTAACTAGGTACAATAGCTATTAAATAGTTATTAACTATTTAATAGCTACCTAGCTAAAATAAATACAAAATTACCTGTAAAATAAATCCTAACCTAAGCTACAATTACACCTAACACTACACTATCATTAAATAAATTAAATTAATTAACTATAATTACCTAACATTAAATAAAATAATAAAAAAAAAACCTCTAAATTACAGAAAATAAAAAAAATTACAAGAAGTTTAAACTAGTTACACCTAATCTAAGCCCCCTAATAAAATAAAAAAGCGCACCAAAATAATAAAATTCCATACCCTAAACTAAATTACAAATAGCGCTTAAAAGGGCCTTTTGCGGGGTATTGCCCCAAAGTAATCAGCTCTTTTACCTGTAAAAAAATAAAAAGAAATACAACCCCCCCAACATTAAAACCACACACCCAACCCTACTCTAAAACCCACCCAAACCCCCCTTAAAAAAAACTAACTCTACCCCCTTGAAGATCACCCTACCTTGAGACGTCTTCACCCAGCCGGGCACAAGTCTTCATCCGATCCGGCCAGAAGTCTTCATCGAATCCGGGCAGAAGAGGTCCTCCAAGCGGCAGAAGTCTTCATCCAAGCTGCATCTTCTATCTTCAATCAACCGGAGCAGAGCGTGTCCATCTTCAATCCAGCCGACGCGGAGCCATCCTCTTCAAACGACGTCCTAACACTGAATAAAGGTTCCTTTAAAAGACGTCATCCAAGATGGCGTCCCTTGAATTCCGATTGGCTTATAGGATTCTATCAGCCAATTGGAATTAAGGTAGGAAAAATCCGATTGGCTGATGCAATCAGCCAATCGGATTGAAGTTCAATATGATTGGCTGATCCAATCAGCCAATAGGATTGACCTTGCATTCTATTGGCTGATCGGAACAGCCAATAGAATGTGAGGTCAATCTGAGTTAAATTATGTGAAAAGGGGGCAAAATAAAAACATATATATTGCAAAGTTGCTTTGCTACTCATAGGGCTCCATGTACTAAGCTGTCTGCGAGGTGTTCGTGAGTTTTTACGTCTAAATTTCTGCGTGCGGATCGAACATCGTATGTACTATGCTCGAATTCATTGAAAAACTGACATTTACAAGTGTCAAGCGAACTTGTCCACAACTCTAATATTCTAGTCTTTTTTGTAGCTAAAAAATCCACGCTCGACATAAATCTCGCAATAAACAGTAATTACTAAACAATCTATTTCTAAACACGCTACTATTTCCGCACCTAGATCGTGAAAAATCCCTTGCCAGCTTATAGGTGGTGTGCACAATAATAAATAATAGGGCCTATAAGATATACGCCTACAAGTCATATAAAAGAAGGACAATACACTTGAATCTTTACTCACTGTTGATCCTGCTAGCCATGGAGATTGTTTGATTTGGTTGTCTGCGAATCAGATCCTGAAGTTGCCATACTTAAAGTGATAGTAAACTCACTCACCCTCAACATGGGAGCGCGGCGATGAAAAAATGCATAGGCCGTATGGTGCATCCCCTATTGACTGTACCATATGCCAGTCAAAATAGGAAAAAATGTCTTTAACACAGAGGCGGCCAGGAACAGGGTAACGTGGGATTAACAGTTTTTAGTTATTCGGTCTACTACATTATTTAGCCTAAAAATAAGAGCCTTGTGTATTATTTTAACTTTAATATATTGCAGACTTTAATATATTGCAGAGCTTTAATATATTGCAGACTTCATGTAGTGAGTTAACCATCACTTTAATTTCTAAAAAAAAAATATATATAAGCTTGAAACGCTTCAGGTTCAGTAATTTTTCTGTCTGAAAAAATAGAAAGTGGACTTTATATTAGGGATGCACCGAAATGAAAATTCTGGACCGAAACCAATACCGAAAATTCAGGATGATCCTGGCCGAAAACCGAAACGAAACCGAAATTGTTTTTTTCTTTTTTAACTACAGTGTGTGTGTGTGTGTAGCTGAGAGAGCTTGTAGGCGGGAAAGCTCCAACAAATGGACATGGTCACTTGTACAGTAGGGCGTGATCTGCAGTGAAACTGGAGCTCTATAAGGGAGAGCGTGGTTATAGCCAGACAACAATACGAGGTGGACATGTGTTTTGTTTTTGGGTGTAGTTATCCGTGCGATGAGCGTGGCTGCACCTGATCGTCTCTCATCGTATCTCCGCCTAGTTCCTGGTTCGGGTCTCACACTGACCCGTCAGATTATATGTCCGGAGCCCCAAATGGAGTCTGCCTGTCACCTATCACCAGGACCACTGGACTTAGCTACATCCTTACGTGCAAGGTGGTTATAGAAAGTTACTGTGCTTTTTTGTATACACTGTCTGGTGGGTGCTAATTTGTACCAACTGTGTGTGAGCTTGGGGCTTATGCTTATAAAGTGTGCACGCATATTTGCCTCAGGCGAATAGAATGTCTACGCACAAGAGGCTGATGTATGAGCACTGTATATATTCACTGTGTGTGCTTAGGGCTGCGTCTGATATTATCAAGTGTTTATAAACATGTTACTTATCCTCCTTTGATATTTGTATTCACTATTCAGAACTTTGGTTTCCTTCTCTGCTGGTTTCAAATATCATCATGTAATGGTACTTATGTGTGTGCTCTGTGTACCATGCCAGTGCTGTGCTGCTCACCGTATGCTAAGGATAGGCATGTAACTCAATAGAACAGGGGAGGGCTGTACATTTTTAGCCATTTTGGTCCTCTTTGGGCCGAAATTGGAATTGCACATTTTCGGGACCCCAAATGTTGGTGCATCGCTAGTATTATTCTTTATTTAGTTCTGTGTAACAGAATCAGATTCAACTGTTTTTGTTTTGTTACCAATTATCAAAATAAAGTATAGTCCTAGAAAACTATTATTATATGCAAAACAGTAAGTCAAGTAATGAACAGCAGCTCTAGGCTGGCATCAAATTTAAAATATGCGACACAATAATTTTGCCGAAAATAAAAGGCAAAAAAACCGAAAACCGAAATAACAAAAAATGCTATTTTCGGCCGAAACTTTCTGCGGCTGAAATTTCAGTGCATCCCTATTTTATATACTGTTGAAATAACTTCCCGCTACAAATGTGATGTTTCTGACAACTTACAGTCACGTGGGACAAACATGACAAGTTGTAAGAAAATAATAGTACATTCGCTAATAGCGAGGCTTGAGATGTATGAATCATTCACCTGCGCTCGATGCGACGCAACAATTTTAACGCTGTTTTTTAGTACATATAGCGAGCGGGCAGCGTCTCGCTACCTGTGGGTTCTAGCGAGTCGACCAGACACGCTGCCGGCAAGCAAATTGACGCTTTAGTACATGGAGCCCGTAATGAAATATTTAATATTCTAATCTCAATCACCTAGATTACAAGTCGCACGCTGACTGCAGCGCACTCGCGATATGTTTTTTCTTTTGACTCCCTCAAGCGTCTTCGGCCTCTCTAGCCTCACCAGTACTTAGGTTATTAAATACTGAAGACGCTCGAGGAAGCCTACAGAAAAAAAGATATCGCAAGTGTGCTGCAGCCAGCACGCAACTTGTAATCTAGGTGAATATGTTTACTGTTCATTTAATGGGACAGTCTACTTGAAAATTGTTATTGTTTAAAAACATAGATAATGCCTTTATATTACCCTTTCCCCAGTTTTGCATAACCAAAACTGTTATATTAAAGGGATATGAAACCCACATTTCACAATTCAGACAGAGCATGCAATTTTAAGCAACTTTCTAACTTACTTACTTACTCCTATTATCAATGTTTCTTCTTGGGTTTCATATCCCTTTAATATACTTTTTACCTCTATGATTTCCTGTATCTAAGCCTCTGCAGACTGCCCCTTAATCTCATTGCTTTTTACAATCTTGCATGTCAGCTAATCAATGCTCGTTCTTGCATAACTATTATCAGTCTCCATGGGAGTGAGCATAATGATATATATATATATATATATATATATATATATATATATATATATATATATATATATATATATGGCACGCATAAACTAGCACTGTCTGGCTGTAGTGAAAGATTTAAAAAGCACTGAAATAAGGAGCAGCCTGATTGGGCCTAGAAACAGGCAAATTTAGAGGTTATAAAGTATATTATTATAACAATGATGGCTGTGCAAAGCTGGAGAATGGGTAGTTAAGGCAGTATTTATCTTTTTAAACAATAAAAAAATTAAGTAGACTATCCCTTTAAGTGAAAAAGAAAGCATTGAAACACATTACACAGTTATCATTATAAACAATGATTACTGACCATGTTTTACTTTTCTTTGGCAACATACATTTTACTTCTACAGATATCTGAGACCTTTGCGAAAACCGCTGCAAAAAAGCTTGAGAAACACCTTTATATTATACTTTTGATACATTTTTCACATTTACAGTACACTTAAAAGGGGATAAAGGTGCAAAAGAAAATGTAGTTGCACTATGGGTTTAACCCCTGCCATAGGGTCAAATCAGCTTCACAGCAGCATTGCAATACTGGACTATAGCTAAACAATTCTGGTGAACCAATGACAAGAGGAATATATGCATAGCCACCAATTGCCAGCTAACTTCAAGAAGTGCATTAGCATTCTAAACCTACCTAGTTTTTAAAACAATTGTTTTTAGTTTTTCTGTATGTCACTTAATTCCTTGTGAGCTGTATCCTCTCAAAACAAATCCTACGAACATGTAAGAAAGTTATGTATTATCTAGAATATATGTTCTGGGTTTGGTATAACTTAAGCACTATTTATGATAACCAAAGACAACCAAGTCTTGTGGCGGCAGGTATATACAGTATCTCACAAAAGTGAGTACACTCCTCACATTTTTGTAAATATTTTATTATATCTTTTCATGTGACAACACTGAAGACATGACAGTTTGCTACAATGTAAAGTAGTGAGTGTACAGACTGTAAAAAACAGTGTAAATTTGCTGTCCCCTCAAACTAACTCAACACACAGCCATTAATGTCTAAACCGTTGGCAACAAAAGTGAGTACACCACTAAGTGAAAATGTCCAAATTGGGCCCAATTAGCCATTTCCCCTCCCCGGTGTCATGTGACTCGTTAGTGTTACAAGGTCTCAGGTGTGAATGGGGAGCATGTGTATTAAATTTGGTGTTATCGCTCTCACACTCTCTCATACTGGTCACTGGAAGTTCAACATGGCAACTCATGGCAAAGAACTCTGAGGATCTGAAAAAAAGAATTGTTGCTCTACATAAAGATGGCCTAGGCTATAAGAAGATTACCAAGACCCTGAAACTGAGCTGCAGCATGGTGGGCAAGACCATACAACGGCTTCACAGGACAGGTTCCACTCAGAACAGGCCTCGCCATGGTCGACCAAAGAAGTTGAGTGCACGTGCTCAGTGTCATATCCAGAGGTTGTCTTTGGGAAATAGACGTATGAGTGCTGCCAGCATTGTTGCAGATGTTGAAGTGGTGGTGGGGGGTCAGCCTGTCAGTGCTCAGACCATATGCTGCACCCTGCATCAAATTGGTCTGAAAGGCGCCCAGAAGGAAGTCTCTTCTAAAGATGATGCACAAGAAAGTACGCACACATTTTGCTAAGACAAGCAGACTAAGGACATGAATTACTGGAACCATGTCCTGTGGTCCGATGAGATCAAGATAAACTTATTTGGTTCAGATGGTGCCAAGCGTGTGTTGTGGCAACCAGGTGAGGAGTACAAAGACAAGTGTGTTTTGCCTACAGTCAAGCATGGTGGTGGGAGTGTTATGGTCTGGGCCTGCATGAGTACTGCCGGCACTGGTGAGCTACAGTTCATTGAGGGAACCATGAATGCCAACATGTAAAGTGACATATTGAAGCAGGGCAGTATTCCAACATGATAACGACCCCAAACACACCTCGAAGACCACTACTGCCTTGCTAAAGAAGCTGAGGGTGAAGCTGAGGGTAAAGGTGATGGACTGGCCAAGCATGTCTCCAGACCTAAACCCTATTGAGCATCTGTGGGGTATCCTCAAACGGAAGGTGAGGGAGTGCAAGGTCTCTAACATCCACCAGCTCTGTGATGTCGTCATGGAGGAGTGGAAGAGGACTCCAGTGACAACCTGTGAAGCCCTGGTGAACTCCATCCCCAAGAGGGTTAAGGCAGTGCAGGAAAATAATGGTGGCCACACAAAATATTAACACTTTGGGCCCAATTTGGACATTTCCACTTGGTGTACTCACTTTTGTTGCCAACAGTTTATACATTAATGGCTGTGTGTTGAGTTATTTTGAGGGGACAGCAAATTTACACTTATACAGGCTGTACACTCACTACTTTACATTGTAGCAAAGTGTCATTTCTTCAGTGTTGTCACATGAAAAGATATAATAAAAAATTACAAAAATGTAAGGGGTGTACTCACTTTTGTGAGATACTGTATATTCTGTGGTGGGTTTTTAGATTTTGTTTAGTTGTTTATGACATATTAGGCATAATTAGCAGCCGGACTGGTAAACGAGAACGAAGAAGAATTAATAATAGAAGTGAGAAATTTAATTTTTTTTTTCTAATTGCATGTTCTATCTGAATCAAGAAAAAAACTGTTGGGGTTTAAATTCCTTTAATAGGTTACAGGGGCAGGTGTTATCAGACAAATTTGGTCTGAGGTTAAAGTTGGGTTTTCAGGAAGCAGATCTGAATAGTCTGTGGGAGGGGATTTTCTAAACCTGATTAAGAGATTAAACTAGGAATGGAAGACTGTGGTATCAGTTCTGCGCTGTCCTGCGTGTGAGGCTTTTTATGCTACTTCAGAACCTTTAGTTTGGAAATATCTCCAAATAATAATAATAATAATAATAATAATAATAAATTCCTCTACCACCACATCAACTCCAATACTTTGAACCACAGCTTGGTAGACATTTTGTTCTGGTAGAAGTCTGGAAACCTGCCTACTAATATACTTGAATAAAATGGGTAAAAGGTAAAATACTATCATTTAATCTTGAATGAGTCATGAAAAATGTTGACCTAAAACCACTAGAAGAAAAGCAGAAAAGTATGTTTTTATGTCAAGAATAGCTGTCAAAGGCTGCGTTCTGCAATTTATTTCTAATGATCTTGTTTAACACAGTATTGTAAGAATAAAAGATATTTGTTCATTAAAGGGACACTAAACACCTTGTAATTACAAGACATCTCTGCTGTCTTGCTGTAGAATAATACATTACCCAAGTCTAGACTTTTTTAAAACACATAATTTGCTGCACCCACCACTTGCCTTTTTTGGAGCAACCATTAAGAGCTTGAGACTGCAGCCAACAAGGCTAGCCACAGTCATAATGTTAGTATTGAGTGCATTGTTTTTGCAGTTGTTATCTACCAAAGCCAATAACGGACATATATGTAACAGTGTTAGCCTTGAGAACTCTGCTGTCTGCATTTTTTTCAGCTCTTAGAATTAGAAAATCCACAATTTTCAAAGCAAAACTACATGAAAAAGAGGACAACATTTTTTATGAAATTATACTGCAAAGTTATATTACACAAAACTAAACTTTTTATATTTAAAATCGTAAGGAATTTATTGTCTGTTTCAGCCTTGCATAAAATATTTTGGATAAATATGCATTTATGAAACCATTCCTTTCAAACTCATTAAATTCGACAATCCATATAAATCAAGCTGCCTTCTTACCTAGCTTCTCAATCTCACAAAGGGACAACAAGTTTATCTATGGCGTTCAGTGAACAAGCTGGGAATCTATGCAGAGCCTATCAATCACATTTCTGTCTTAATTGAATGACACCAGAATGAAATCAATACAATGTTACAAGAGACAGCTTTGCATTTCCACACTCACTATTCTCATTCTCTATTATTTGGTATTACTAATGTGACTAGAAAGCTTAAACTATAAAAGAATAGGAAACGTTTGCAGTGTCCTTCTGTCACTGTATTTTCTAAATTGGTTGTAATTAAACAGTGAAAATCAAGAATAACCACTTTTTTCTCATTAGCCTGTGTAATCGCAGATACTCAGAATAACAGGCACCTGACCTAGCTCACAAACACAGAAAGGTAGTGAGAGGCAGTGGCGCGCTAGCCCTACATCATGCACAAAAAATATTACTGCCAATTGGGTGGGGTTAAGGCCCACAACTGATCCCAGCCCTTTGGGCAAATGCCCTGTATGCCCTAGGCTCAGTCAGGGCTTGGTATAGTATGATACTGAATAGATATAAAATTATGGCCAGTTTGCAGGTATAGAAATCCAGGCTACATATCTTGTATTTGTATGGGGTGTAGAGGAAACAATTTTGAAAACAAGCTAATTTTAAATGAACAAGAGTATGAATAACTTTAAAGTGAAGGTCTATTTTGATGAATTAGTGCCCGGTTTTTAATAAACCTATTAAAAACAAGGGCACTTTAATTAATCAAAATTGACATTTCACTGTTTTCTTTAAAAACTTACCTTTTAATCCTGAATGCCGCTCCAGCGATTCCCCCAGCCGTTGGAAGCCTCTGCAGATGTCAGAAATGACGAATCAGGCTTCCTCCAATCACAGCTTCCCCCCCCCCCCTCGGGGAATCTTGGCCTGATGCAATGCTGTGATTGGCGGAAGCCGGATTTGTCATTTTGGACCCGCAAAGACGGCTTGCGACGGATGCAGGAAGTGCTGGAGCAGCTGCCAGGATTAAAAGGCAAGTTTTTGAAGAAAACAGTGAAATGTCAATTTTGATGAATTAAAGTGCCCTTGTTTTTAAAAGGGTTTATTAAAAACCGGGCACTAATTCATCAAAATGGGCCTTCACTTTAAGTTTTGTCACATAGTGGCAACTAAGGTGACATCCATAAACACAAGAGGCTTTCATTTATGTAAGGTAATTAATCTTTAAATTGAAAAGTAAATTATATTTAAACAAAAGATTGACACATAACCTGACCTTGTGATACTGGTCGCTACGTTCATGCTACAGATTTGCATCGGGATTGCACTGCCTTATGTGGGACTATTACAGTGGAAGGGAACTCTTTTAAAGCGACATAAAAAAAACTTGTAATTACAGGAATTTTATTTTGTCCTGCTACGAATTTACCAGCCAAGTTTTAAAAATAATGACTTATTTGCAATATGTCTACTTACAATTAGGGTTGCACCGATACCGATACTAGTATCGGTATCGGTACCGATACCAAGTATTTGCATGAGTACTTGTACTCGTGCAAATGCACCGATACTTTTACCAATACCTCCACTTCCTACCCATATGCTATCTTGTGGCGTTTTTTCAAACTGCACGTTCCCATTTCATTTTAAGCTGAAGTGGAGACTAAACTAAAAAGTGTTTACTACTGTTCTGCCAATACAAATTGCTGTTATTTGTATTATTGTAGGAGAGATCACTGTACCTCGTTCAGACAAACCCCTGAAGTACTGGTCAGTTAATAAACTGAGATTTCCAGCTCTGGCTAAAATAGTCCAAAAATATCTTTCTGCCCCATGCAGTAGTGTGGAAAGTGAAAGACTGTTCAACTTAGAGTCAAACCTCCTTACTGATAGCAAAAACAGACTTATAGCTGAACATGCAGAGAAGCTTCTGTTCTGTTCCTTTAAAAGAACTTGCCACTAACTTTTGAAAAATTATTCTAATTGCTAAATTGCCTTTTTTACTGCTAGTTCTCATCTTGCACAATAATGTTCAAAACATACTGTACTTTGAGGAACATCCATAGGTTAGCTTATATAATTGCAGGAAGAGTACTCATGGCAAAAATTAAGTTAATTCCAATGAACACTCATCCTGCCATTCTAGGACTAGATTTAGATTACATTTGATTGGTAAGCTTTATCAATGCTTTGTTCACATTTCCAACTCCATAGACTTTAGCATAGCATTGGTAAAACTTACCAGTCAAATGTAATTTAGCCCATAGTGTTGTTCCCCATGATTAAACAGTGCACTGTTCTATTTTTACTATTTTTCTATTTTTTACTGTATTGCACTTTTGGTTGGTTGTGATTTTATTTTTGTTGTTTGTTGTTATTATTAATATATTTTATTGTAATATTTTTATTTATAAACATGTTCTGTGAACTTTATGACAAATAAAACTGTTTTATTATTTCATAATGTCTTTTAAGTTACAGTCCTTCATAATTGTAAAGAAGGAATCTTAAATGATTAGTCTGTATTGTGCTTGGTTAACTGTCACATGACATTAAAAAAAAGTATCGGTAATTGGTATAGGCGAGTATTTGAAAACAAGTATCGGTACTTGTACTCTGTCTTAATAAAATGGTATCGGTGCAACCCTACTTACAATACAATTAAAGATGCAATATTTATACAATATTATACAAATATATGATATTGCACTGCACTTGTGGCAAGCAAGCAAGCAAGCAGTGTGTGTGTATGTATGTGTGTTTGTGTATGTCGATATGCGTGTGTGTGCTTGGTGTCGTGTGTGTGCATGTGTGTGTGAGTGTATGTATGTGTCTGTGGTGTATGTATGTGTGTGTGTGTGTGTGAGTGTATGCATGTATGTGTGGTGTGGTGTAGGTGTATGTGTGTATGTATATATGTATGTGTTTGTGTGTGTGTGTGTATGTGTGTGTGTGTGTGTGTGTGTGTGAGTGTATGCATGTATATGTGGTGTGGTGTAGGTGTATGTATGTATGTATATATGTATGTGTTTGTGTGTGAGTGTATGCATGTATGTGTGGTGTGGTGTAGGTGTATGTATGTATGTATATATGTATGTGTTTGTGTGTGTGTGTATGTGTGTGTGTGAGTGTATGCATGTATGTGTGGTGTAGGTGTGTGTGTGTGTGTATGTATATATGTATGTGTTTGTGTGTGTGTGTGTGAGTGTATGCATGTATGTGTGGTGTGGTGTAGGTGTATGTATGTATATATGTATGTGTTTGTGTGTGTGTGAGTGTATGCATGTATGCGTGGTGTGGTGTAGGTGAATGTATGTATGTATATATGTATGTGTTTGTGTGTGTGTGTATGTGTGTTGATAATGATCATTTTAATTGCACTTGCGTTTATGTAATGAGCAGAGATAAAATAAGGAGACTATTGTGGATACAGGTGGCCCTCGCTTTACAACGGTTCAATTTACACCGTTTCAGAATAACAACCTTTTTTTCCAGTCATGTGACTGCTATTGAAAAGGATTGAGAAGCAGTGCATTTATTAAAATAACCAGTAGGTGGAGCTGTCCGCTTGTGTTGCAGCAAAGCCAAGCAAGCTGAAATTAATCAGTTTAACCAGACCTGAGCTATCGAGCAGATTTCAAAGAAACAAGATCTTCCTGTCTATAAATCAGTCCAGATTGGAATGCATAGAAAGAACTGTTTGCAGAAAAATTCAAGTGAAGTCTGTGTTGTGTGATTATTTTATTAGGTTTATAATGCTTTTTAGCAAATGTTTTTGTTCATTTAACTTAGTTTAATTATATATTCTGTGCTGTGTGATTATTTTATTAGGTTTATAATGCTGTTTAGCATTTAAAATCTTCATTTCAAAGCTTTAAAAATAATGTATTAGGTGTTACTTATGACAATTTTGAGAGGGGCCTGGAACCTATCTCCCTCACTTCCCATTGACTTACATTATAAACTGGGTTTCAATTTACAACGGTTTCGATTTACAACCATTCCTTCTGGAACCTAACCCCGGCGTAAACTGAGGGCTACCTGTATAGAGAAAAGAAGATAAAGGTGTCTTCTCTCTATGTAAGCTAAGTCCACTGTAATGGGTTGTGGTTTAAATCGGCAATTTCATGTAGAGTCATTTCCCATACATTTTACAAACTGCAGCTACTATAAAAAACAATTTGGGGAAAACAATTTTACAGCACACTGTCCCTTTAATAACAGAAAAGGTTTCCCTTTTTAATGCATGTTTCAGATCATGAGAATCCGTGTCCCTTTACTTTAGCTGTTAAAAGTTTGTATTATATGAAAACTAGATCGTATTTTTTTTACTCATTTAAACAGTACATCTCATGTGTTTGTTTAACGTATATCCCTTTACTTATTAAAATATACCAAATATGTAACATGATCCTAGCTACATATTAATCATTAACTTGTTCCACAACTGAGTTTCATTTACTCTGTGTCAGGATCATGTCATATCAAAGCCCCCTGAGGTTTTGTAACTTGTACTAATCTCATTTTACCATTTGATATATTTATATATCTCACTCAAATATGCAGCACATCTGAAACAAGTTTAAAGAAGAAAAAAAAGAATATTTGAAGATTAATCAGATACACTTACCAAGATGTGTTTAAATATGCACAAGTTTATAAACGAGCTATTAGTATAGTGCATTGCTTGATAAAAAAAAATACAATTGTATACAAAAGTTTAGGCACCCCTGACAATTTCCATGATTTTCATTTATAAATAATTGGGTGTTTGGATCAGCAATTTCATTTTGATCTCAAATAACTGAAGCACAGAGTAATATTTCAGTAGTAAAATGAGGTTTATTGGATTAACAGAAAATGTGCAATTGTGCAATATGCATCCAAACGAAATTAGACAGGTGCATAAATTTGGGCACCCCAACAGAAATATTGCATCAATATTTAGTAGAGCCTCCTTTAGCAGAAATAACAGCCTCTAGACGCTTCCTATAGCCTGTAATGACTGTCTGGATTCTGGATGAAGGTATTTTGGACCATTCCTCCTTACAAAACATCTCCAGTTCAGTTAGGTTTGATGGTTGCTGAGCATGGACAACTCGCTTCAAATCACCCCACAGATTTTCAATGATATTCAGGTCTGGGACTGGGTTGGCCATTCCAGAACATTGTAGTTGTTCCTCTGCATAAATGCCAGAGTAGATTTTGAGCAGTGGGTTTTTGGGTCGTTGTCTTGTTGAAATATCCAGCCCCGGCGTAACTTCAACTTTGTGACTGATTGCTCAACATTATTCTCAAGTATCTGCTAATATTGAGTGGAATCCATGCAACCCTCAACTTTAACAAGATTCCCAGTACCGACACTGGCCAACACAGCCCCACAGCATGATGGAACATCCAATAAATTTTACTGTGGGTAGCAAGAGTTTGTCTTGGAACGCTGTGTTTTTTTGTCGCTATGCATAACGCCCCTTGTTATGACCAAATAACTCAATCTTTGTTTCATCAGTCCACAGCACCTGTCGCGATCGCTCAGCTGCTGATCGCTTTTTTCCCTGCCTCTTTCTCAGCACGGTAACGCTTTCCTGGTTGCTTAGCAACCCTGTTCCTGTCGGCACTTCTGATGACGTCAGGAGGCCTTCTTATTCCGGCGTCTCCTCTCATCGGTGCCTGTTTGTTTTTTCTCACTTGGCTATGTGAGTACAATTCCTGTGTATTTCTGAACCTGTGCCTTATTATTCTGAACCCTGAACCCCTACCTGCCTGATTATACGTTGCTGGACTCTGCTTACCTGACTACTCTATTGGTTAACCCCTTCCTGCCTGATTACACGTTGCTGGACTTTGCTTGCCTCACTACTCTATTGGTTAACCCATACCTGCCTGATTATACGTTGCTGGACTCTGCTTACCTGACTACTCTATTGGTTAACCCCTTCCTGCCTGATTACACGTTGCTGGACTTTGCTTGCCTCACTACTCTATTGGTTAACCCATACCTGCCTGATTATACGTTGCTGGACTCTGCTTACCTAACTACTCTATTGGTTAACCCCTTCCTGCCTGATTACACGTTGCTGGACTTTGCTTGCCTCACTACTCTATTGGTTAACCCATACCTGCCTGATTACACGTTGCTGGACATTGCTTACCTGACTACTCTATTGATTAACCCATACCTGCCTGATTATACGTTGCTGGATATTGCTTATCTGACTACTCTATTGGTTAATCCCTATCTGCCTGATTACGCGTTGCTGAACAATGCTTGCCTGATTACTCTATTGGTTAATCCTATCTACACGAAGTTTCCTCTCCTGACCCTGTTGTGCCATCTTCCAGTCTATTACTGTGAGTATATTATACTACAGCTGTCGCAGGGACAGGTCCTGATATATACTCACTGTGCTAGGGTGTTATTAACCTCATTCTAGCATTTGGGTCTAACTCTGGACTTTACCTATCCTGACATTACAAACAGGCCATATAATGGACCCTGGTGAGTTATCCAGAGCTGTGGCTCTACAGGGACAGCTTCTTGGAACCCACTCTGCACACTTGCAATCTCTGGATTCTAAATTGGATCAAATAACTGCCCTTTTGCATAATTTGTCTCCACCTTCTCAAGTCTCTGCAACACCTGTTGTTCCTGCGGCCAGCTCTAACCCTGCGTTTAATCCGCCACAACCTGCAGAACAATTTATTCCTAGAATTCCACTACCGGATAAATATGATGGCAATCCAGAAGACTGTCGAGGATTTCTTAATCAGTGCCGTCTTCACTTCAGAAATAATCCTCAGATGTTCGTTTCTTCTTCCACCAAGATCACCTTTTTAATTTCCCTTATGAAGGGTAAAGCCCTGACTTGGGTTTCTCCACTGTTGGAAAAGGATGATCCTTTGCTCCAGGATATTGACACTTTTGTATCTATATTTTCTTCTGTGTTTGATAAACCTGGTAGATCAGCAGCGGCTGAAGCAGGACTTTTAGATTTAAGACAGGGATCTCTTTCTGTAGCACAATACGCTATAGAATTCCGGACTTTAGCTGCTGAAACTATGTGGAATCATGGAGCCCTGCGTGCAGCGTTTCATAAAGGTCTTTGTGATCGTTTAAAAGATGAATTGGTTTATAGGGATCTTCCCGATTCTCTAGAAGATCTTATCAACTTATGTATCAAGCTTGATGCTCGTTACTCTGAGCGTCTCCATGAACGTGACCGTAACAGAAGATCCTTTATCAGATCTTCCTTTCGTCCTATGCCTCATACTCCAAAACTTCCTACTCCAAATACTTCTATCTCTGAGTCAAGTGAACCCATGGAGGTTGGTGCTATTAAATTATCCGAAGCTGAACGTCTCAGAAGGCGTAATCTGGGACTATGTCTTTACTGCGGTATTAAGGGGCATATGTTAAAAGATTGTCCAACTCGTCCAGTAAAAGCCATGGCTTAACTCCAGGAAGAGGGACTGAGTTAAGCCAAAGTTCTTTTTCTTCCCTCAATCCCAAGCTGTTTGTTCCAGTTACTGTCCGCTATGGCAACACCAAATTTCAGGCTCAAGCACTCATCGACTCTGGAGCTGCAGGAATGTTTATGGATTCAGAGTTTGTCAATGCTTTTCGTATCCCTTTGCTTCCCAAGAGCCAAATAATTAAGGTCACTACTGTCAGTGGTCAACCTTTGGGTTCTGGTTTCATTCGTCATTCTACCATTCCACTTCTCATGTCTGTAGGAGTACTTCATTCCGAAACCATTTGCTTCAACATCATCTCTTCCCCACAGTTTCCTCTCATTCTGGGACTTCCTTGGCTTCAATTACATGATCCAGTTTTTTCCTGGTCTAAAGGAGAGCTTGTTGCTTGGGGATCTTCTTGTTTCACACAGTGTCTACGGAATGCTCCCAAAACTTCTAGTACTGTTGTAGCAGTATTAGACGTTCCAGACTCTTTGCCTGAACAATATCATTCTTTTTGTGATGTCTTTTCTAAAAAAGATGCTGAAGTATTACCTCCTCACCGGACCTTTGATTGTCCCATTGACTTATTACCAGGAGCACCTCTACCTAAGGGTAAAACTTACCCACTTTCTCGGCAAGAAAATGTCTCACTTGAGGAATATATAAAGGATAATCTGGCCCGAGGTTTTATCCATCCTTCTTCTCCAGTAGGGGCAGGTTTTTTCTTTGTGGAAAAGAAAGATGGAGGTCTTCGTCCTTGCATAGATTATCGAGCTCTTAATCAGATTACAATCAAGAATTGTTACCCACTCCCTCTTATTCCCGAATTATTTGATCGTCTCCAGGGTGCTTCCATCTTTACCAAATTGGATCTTCGTGGGGCATATAATTTGGTCAGAATTCGTAAAGGGGACGAGTGGAAAACTGCTTTCAACACTAGGTTTGGAAACTACGAATATTTAGTTATGCCTTTTGGGTTATGCAATGCCCCTGCAGTTTTTCAACATTTTGTTAATGAAATATTCAGAGACTATCTTAATCAATTCGTTATTATCTATCTTGATGATATTCTGATTTATTCCCGGACTGTACAGGATCACATACATCATGTTACATTAGTACTCCAGAGATTACGTGAAAATTTTCTCTTTGCCAAGCTTGAAAAGTGTTCTTTTCATCAAGAATCTATTCCTTTCCTGGGTTACATAATTTCTCCGTCTGGATTCAAGATGGATTCTGACAAACTGTCGGCTATTCTAGATTGGCCTAGACCTACTTCCTTAAAATCTCTTCAAAGGTTCCTGGGGTTTGCCAATTACTATCGTAAGTTCATAAAGGACTTTGCTTTCATCTCGGCACCCCTTACTGCTCTTACTAAAAAGGGTCAGGATTGCAAGCATTGGTCTGATCAAGCCTTACAGGCATTTGAATCTCTAAAGTCTGCATTTACTTCGGCTCCCATTCTTTGCCATCCTGTTCCGACTCTCCAATTCATTCTTGAAGTGGATGCTTCTCTGATCGCTGCTGGGGCAGTACTTTCTCAGCGAAATCCTGTTTCTAGCAAGATCCTTCCTGTGGGATTTTTCTCCAAGAAGTTCAATACTTCCGAACTGAATTATGACGTTGGTAACAAAGAACTGCTAGCTATTAAAATGGCTTTGGAAGAATGGAGACATCTGCTGGAAGGCACTGTTCAACCATTTCTTATACTCACAGACCATAAAAATCTTCTGTATCTTCATACTGCCAAACGCCTCAACTCACGTCAAGCCAGATGGGCTCTGTTCTTCTCCAGATTTAATTTTGTCCTCTCTTATATTCCTGGCTCTAAGAATACTAAAGCAGACGCTTTATCTAGACAATTTCTGGCTTCTGTTTCTATATTTCTGGATTCTGAACCCATTTTCCGTCCTGCTAAAGTTCTGGCTCAGTTATCTACGTTTCCTTTACAAGCATTACAGTCTGCTCAAGCTTCTGTTCCTTCATCTTATAACATACCTCCTGGGATCTTGTTTGTACCTAATGAATTCTGCCTAAAACTTCTTCGTTGGGCTCATGATAATGTTCTGTCTGGACATCCTGGAGTGCGTAATACTTTGTGGAGACTCAAACAACATGTCTGGTGGCCTTCCATGGGCAAAGATGTCAAGGATTATGTTGCAGCTTGTCATTCCTGTACCTCTAATAAACAGTCTTCATCTTTACCTTTTGGTCTCTTACAACCTCTGCCTGTTCCATATTATCCCTGGTCTCATGTTTCCATGGACTTTATTACAGATTTTCCTAATTCTGCCGGAAAAAGGCCATATGGGTTGTGGTAGATAGGTTCTCCAAAGCAGCTCATTTTGTTCCATTAACTGGATTACCATCGGCCCAGAAACTCGCTGAATTGTTTGTTCTCCATATCACCAGATTACATGGTTTTCCTTTGGACATCGTTTCTGATCGAGGAGTTCAATTTGTCTCAAGATTTTGGAAATCTCTATGCAAACAGTTTGGAGTTACCATATCTCTTTCTACTGCTCATCATCCTCAGTCTAACGGTCAAACTGAGAGGGTAGATCAATCTCTTGAGTCCTACCTCAGGCACTATGTTAATCATCAGCACTCCAATTGGTCTCAACTTCTTCCTTTAGCAGAACTTGCTTACAATTCCCGCTTCAACTCTTCTTTACAGACTTCTCCTTTCAAGGCAGCCTATGGATTCGCACCTAGAACTTTTCCTATGTCCTCGGGAAGTTCTGGAGTTCCTGGAGCAGATCGTACAGTGAGAAGTCTTTGTAAACACTGGAAGAAGATTCGGGAAATTCTTCTTCTCTCTACTCAAAAGTATAAACGATTTGCGGATCGCAGACGCCGGAAGGCGCCCTCTTTTCGGACTGGAGACAAGGTTTGGATTTCCAACAGATTCATCCGACTCAAACAGCCCTGTGCTAAATTGGGCCCCAAATTCATCGGGCCATTCCGGATTGTCTCCAAGGTATGTTCTACTGCCTACAGGGTGGCTTTACCAGACAACTTGAGGATTCACCCTGTCTTTCATGTATCTCTTCTTAAACCAGCAGTCTCTAACCGATTTTCCACCAAATGTAGAGTTCCCTCTCCGTTCCTTGTGGATGGTACTTCAGAATTCGAGATCAGTCAAATTCTTGATTCCAGATTACGGGGTAACCGTCTCTACTATTTGGTTCATTGGAAGGGTTATCCTTCTCATGTCCGTGCCTCTGCTTTGATCAAACAGTTCCACGCCCAGAATCCTTCTAAGCCTGTTCGTGTTCCCCGGAGGGGTCCTTGAGGGGGGGGGCACTGTCGCGATTGCTCAGCTGCTGATCGCTTTTTTCCCTGCCTCTGACTCAGCGCGGTAACGCTTTCCTGGTTGCTTAGCAACCCTGTTCCTGTCAGCACTTCTGATGACGTCAGGAGGCCTTCTTATTCCGGCGTCTCCTCTCATTGGTGCCTGTTTGTTTTTTCTCGCTTGGCTATGTGAGTACAATTCCTGTGTATTTCTGAACCTGTGCCTTATTATTCTGAACCCTGAACCCCTACCTGCCTGATTATACGTTGCTGGACTCTGTTTACCTGACTACTCTATTGGTTAACCCCTTCCTGCCTGATTACACGTTGCTGGACTTTGCTTGCCTCACTACTCTATTGGTTAACCCATACCTGCCTGATTATACGTTGCTGGACTCTGCTTACCTGACTACTCTATTGGTTAACCCCTTCCTGCCTGATTACACGTTGCTGGACTTTGCTTGCCTCACTACTCTATTGGTTAACCCATACCTGCCTGATTATACGTTGCTGGACTCTGCTTACCTAACTATTCTATTGGTTAACCCCTTCCTGTCTGATTACACGTTGCTGGACTTTGCTTGCCTCACTACTCTATTGGTTAACCCATACCTGCCTGATTACACGTTGCTGGACATTGATTACCTGACTACTCTATTGATTAACCCATACCTGCCTGATTATACGTTGCTGGACATTGCTTATCTGACTACTCTATTGGTTAATCCCTATCTGCCTGATTACGAGTTGCTGAACAATGCTGGCCTGATTACTCTATTGGTTAATCCTATCTACACGAAGTTTCCTCTCCTGACCCTGTTGTGCCATCTTCCAGTCTATTACTGTGAGTATATTATACTACAGCTGTCGCAGGGTCAGTTCCTGATATATACTCACTGTGCTAGGGTGTTATTAACCTCATTCTAGCATTTGGGTCTAACTCTGGACTTTACCTATCCTGACAGCACCTTCTTCCAAAATGAAGCAGGCTTGTCAAAATCTGCGTTTGCATACCTCAAGCAACTCTGTTTTTGGCCTGTGTGCAGAAAAGGCTTCTTCCGCATCACTCTCCCATACAGCTTCTCTTTGTGCAAAGTGTGCTGAATTGTTGAACGATGCACAGTGACACCATCTGCAGCAAGATGATGTTGTAGGTCTTTGGAGGTGGTCTGTGGGCTGTTTTTGACCGTTCTCACCATCTTTTGCCTTTGTCTCTCTGATATTTTACTTGGCCTGCCACTTCTGGCCTTAACAAGAACTGTGCCTGTGGTCTTTTATTTCCTTACTATGTTCCTCACAGTGGACACTGACAGCCTAAATCTCTGCAATAGCTTTTTGTAGCCTTCCCCTAAACCATAATGTTGAACAATCTTTGTTTTCAGGTCATTTGAGAGTTGTTTTGCAGCCCCCCATGTTGCCACTCTGCAGAGGAGAGTCAAAGAGAACAACAACTTGCAATTGGCCACCTTAAAGGGATAGGAAAGTCAAAATTAAACTTGCATGATTCAGATAGAGCATGTAATTTTATGACCCTTTTAAATTCACTTCTATTTTCAAATGTGCTTCATTCTCTTGGTATCCCTTGTTAAAAATGAATATGCACATATCATACACTAGTGGGAGCTGTTGCTAATTGGTGCCTGCACACATTTGTCTCTTGTGATTGGCTAACTAGATGTGTTCAGCTAGCTGCCAGTAGTGCAATGCTGTCTCTTCAGCAATGGATAACAAAAGAATGAAGCAAATTTTATAACAGAAGTAAATTAAAAAGTTGATTAAAATTGTATGTTCTATCAGAATCATAAAAAACAGAATTTATGTTTACCTGATAAATTACTTTCTCCAACGGTGTGTCCGGTCCACGGCGTCATCCTTACTTGTGGGATATTCTCTTCCCCAACAGGAAATGGCAAAGAGCCCAGCAAAGCTGGTCACATGATCCCTCCTAGGCTCCGCCTACCCCAGTCATTCGACCGACGTTAAGGAGGAATATTTGCATAGGAGAAACCATATGTTACCGTGGTGACTGTAGTTAAAGAAAATAAATTATCAGACCTGATTAAAAAAACCAGGGCGGGCCGTGGACCGGACACACCGTTGGAGAAAGTAATTTATCAGGTAAACATAAATTCTGTTTTCTCCAACATAGGTGTGTCCGGTCCACGGCGTCATCCTTACTTGTGGGAACCAATACCAAAGCTTTAGGACACGGATGAAGGGAGGGAGCAAATCAGGTCACCTAAATGGAAGGCACCACGGCTTGCAAAACCTTTCTCCCAAAAATAGCCTCAGAAGAAGCAAAAGTATCAAATTTGTAAAATTTAGAAAAAGTGTGCAGTGAAGACCAAGTCGCTGCCTTACATATCTGATCAACAGAAGCCTCGTTCTTGAAGGCCCATGTGGAAGCCACAGCCCTAGTGGAGAGAGCTGTGATTCTTTCAGGAGACTGCCGTCCGGCAGTCTCATAAGCCAATCGGATAATGCTTTTAATCCAGAAGGAGAGAGAGGTAGAAGTTGCTTTTTGACCTCTCCGTTTACCAGAATAAACAACAAACAAAGACAAGTTTGTCTGAAATCCTTAGTAGCTGCTAAGTAAAATTTGAGAGCACGAACTACATCCAAGTTGTGCAACAAACGTTCCTTCTTTGAAACTGGATTAGGACACAAAGAAGGCACAACTATCTCCTGGTTAATGTTTTTGTTAGAAACAACTTTTGGAAGAAAACCAGGTTTAGTACGCAAAACCACCTTATCTGCATGGAACACCAGATAAGGAGAAGAACACTGCAGAGCAGATAATTCTGAAACTCTTCTAGCAGAAGAAATTGCAACCAAAAACAAAACTTTCCAAGATAATAACTTAATATCAACGGAATGTAAGGGTTCAAACGGAACCCCCTGAAGAACTGAAAGAACTAGGTTGAGACTCCAAGGAGGAGTCAAAATTTTGTAAACAGGCTTGATTCTAACCAGAGCCTGAACAAAGGCTAGAACATCTGGCACAGCTGCCAGCTTTTTGTGAAGTAACACAGACAAGGCAGAAATCTGTCCCATCAAGGAACTTGCAGATAATCCTTTTTCCAATCCTTCTCGAAGGAAGGATAGACTCTTAGGAATCTTAACCTTGTCCCAAGGGAATCCTGCAGATTCACACCAACAGATATACCAAATTATGTGGTAATTTTTCTGGTTACAGGCTTTCAGGCCTGAACAAGAGTATTAATAACAGAATCTGAGAACCCTCGCTTTGATAAGATCAAGCGTTCAATCTCCAAGCAGTCAGCTGGAGTGGGTCGAACGGACCTAGAACAAGAAGGTCTCTCAAAGGTAGCTTCCATGGTGGAGCCGATGACATATTCACCAGATCTGCATACCAAGTCCTGCGTGGCCACGCAGGAGCTATCAAAATCACCGACGCCCTCTTCTGATTGATCCTGGCTACCAGCCTGGGGATGAGAGGAAACGGCGGGAACACATAAGCTAGTTTGAAGGTCCAAGGTGCTACTAGTGCATCCACTAGAGCCGCCTTGGGATCCCTGGATCTGTACCCGTAGTGAGGAACTCTGAAGTTCTGACGAGAGGCCATCAGATCCATGTCTGGAATGCCCCACGGTTGAGTGACTTGGGCAAAGATTTCCGGATGGAGTTCCCACTCCCCCGGATGCAATGTCTGACGACTCAGAAAATCCGCTTCCCAATTTTCCACTCCTGGGATGTGGATAGCAGACAGGTGGCAGGAGTGAGACTCCGCCCATAGAATGATTTTGGTCACTTCTTCCATCGCTAGGGAACTCCTTGTTCCCCCCTGATGGTTGATGTATGAACTTGGCCCTCGCTAGCTGAGGCCAAGCTTTGAGAGCATTGAATATCGCTCTCAGTTCCAGAATATTTATCGGTAGAAGAGATTCTACCCGAGACCAAAGACCCTGAGCTTTCAGGGATCCCCAGACCGCGCCCCAGCCCATCAGACTGGCGTCGGTCGTGACAATGACCCACTCTGGTCTGCGGAAGGTCATCCCTTGTGACAGGTTGTCCAGGGACAGCCACCAACGGAATGAGTCTCTGGTCCTCTGATTTACTTGTATCTTCGGAGACAAGTCTGAATAGTCCCCATACCACTGACTGAGCATGAACAGTTGTAATGGTCTTAGATGAATGCGCACAAAAGGAACTATGTCCATTGCCGCTACCATCAAACCTATCACTTCCATGCACTGCGCTATGGAAGGAAGAGGAACGGAATGAAGTATCCGACAAGAGTCTAGAAGTTTTGTTTTTCTGGCTTCTGTCAGAAAAATCCTCATTTCAAAGGAGTCTATTATAGTTCCCAAGAAGGGAACCCTCGTTGACGGAGATAGAGAACTCTTTTCCACGTTCACTTTCCATCCGTGAGATCTGAGAAAGGCCAGGACAATGTCCGTGTGAGCCTTTACTTGAGGAAGGGACGACGCTCGAATCAGAATGTCGTCCAAGTAAGGTACTACAGCAATGCCCCTTGGTCTTAGCACCGCCAGAAGGGACCCTAGTACCTATGAGAAAATCCTAGGAGCAGTGGCTAATCCGAAAGAAAACGCCACGAACTGGAAATGCTTGTCCAGGAATGCAAACCTTAGGAACCGATGATGTTCCTTGTGGATAGGAATATGTAGATACGCATCCTTGAAATCCACCTTGGTCATGAATTGACCTTCCTGGATGGAAGGAAGAAGTGTTCGAATGGTTTCCATCTTGAACGATGGAACCTTGAGAACTTGTTCAAGATCTAGAGATCTAAGATTGGTCTGAACGTTCCCTCTTTTTTGGGAACTATGAACAGATTGGAGTAGAACCCCATCCCTGGTTCTCCTAATGGAACAGGATGAATCACTCCCATTTTTAGCAGGTCTTCTACCCAATGTAAGAATGCCTGTCTTCTTATGTGGTCTGAAGACAACTGAGACCTGTGGAACCTCCCCCTTGGAGGAAGCCCCTTGAACTCCAGAGAATAACCTTGGGAGACTATTTCTAGCGCCCAAGGATCCAGAACATCTCTTGCCCAAGCCTGAGCGAAGAGAGAGAGTCTGCCCCCCACCAGATCCGGTCCCGGATCGGGGGCCCGCATTTCATGCTGTCTTGGTAGCAGTGGCAGGTTTCCTGGCCTGCTTTCCTTTGTTCCAGCCTTGCATAGGTCTCCAGGCTGGATTGGCTTGAGAAGTATTACCTTCCTGCTTAGAGGACGTAGCCCTTGGGGCTGATCCGTTTCTGCGAAAGGGACGAAACTTAGGTTTATTTTTGGTCTTGAAAAGACCTATCCTGAGGAAGGGCGTGGCCCTTGCCCCCAGTGATATCAGAGATAATCTCTTTCAAGTCAGGGCCAAAGAGTGTTTTCCCCTTGAAAGGAATGTCAAGCAATTTGTTCTTGGAAGACGCATCCGCTGCCCAAGATTTTAACCAAAGCGCTCTGCGCCACAATAGCAAACCCAGAATTTTTTCGCCGCTAACCTAGCCAATTGCAAGGTGGCGTCTAGGGTGAAAGAATTAGCCAATTTAAGAGCACGAATTCTGTCCATAATCTCCTCATAAGAAGAAGAATTACTAATAATCGCCTTTCCTAGCTCATCAAACTAGAAACACGCGGCTGCAGTGACAGGGACAATGCATGCAATTGGTTGTAGAAGGGAACCTTGCTGAACAAACATCTTTAGCAGACCTTCTAATTTTTTATCCATAGGATCTTGGAAAGCACAACTATCTTCTATGGGTATAGTGGCGCGCTTGTGTAGAGTAGAAACCGCCCCCTCGACCTTGGGGACTGTCTGCCATCAGTCCTTTCTGGGGTCGACTATAGGAAAACAATTTTATAAATATGGGGGGAGGTACTAAAGGTATACCGGGCCTGTCCCATTCTTTACTAACAATGTACGCCACCCGCTTGGATATAGGAAAAGCTTCGGGGGGCCCCGGGGCCTCTAAGAACTTTTCCATTTTACATAGTGGTTCTGGAATGACCAGATAATCACAATCATCCAAATTGGATAACACCTCCTTAAGCAGAGCGCGGAGATGTTCCAACTTAAATTTAAAAGTAATCACATCAGGTTCAGCTTGTTGAGAAATGTTTCCTGAATCTGAAATTTCTCCCTCAGACAAAACCTCCCTGGCCCCCTCAGACTGGTGTAGGGGCCCTTCAGAAACCATATCATCAGCGTTCTCATGCTCTACAGAATTTTCTAAAACAGAGCAGTCGCGCTTTCGCTGATAAGTGGGCATATTGGCTAAAATGTTTTTGATAGAATTATCCATTACAGCCGTTAAATGTTGCATAGTAAGGAGTATTGGCGCACTAGATGTACTAGGGGCCTCCTGTATGGGCAAGACTGGTGTAGACGAAGGAGGGGATGATGCAGTACCATGCTTACTCCCCTCACTTGAGGAATCATCTTGGGCATCATTTTTACTAAATTTTTTTATGACATAAAATACATATAGTTAAATGAGAAGGAACCTTGGTTTCCCCACAGTCAGAACACAATCTATCTGGTAGTTCAGACATGTTAAACAGGCATAAACTTGATAACAAAGCACAAAAAACGTTTTAAAATAAAACCGTTACTGTCACTTTAAATTTTAAACTAAACACACTTTATTACTGCAATTGCGAAAAAGTATGAAGGAATTGTTCAAAATTCACCAAAATTTCACCACAGTGTCTTAAAGCCTTAAAAGTATTGCACACCAAATTTGGAAGCTTTAACCCTTAAAATAACGGAACCGGAGCCGTTTTTATATTTAACCCCTTTACAGTCCCTGGAATCTGCTTTGCTGAGACCCAACCAAGCCCAAAGGGGAATACGATACCAAATGATGCCTTCAGAAAGACTTTTCTATGTATCAGAGCTCCACACACATGCAGCTGCATGCCATGCTGTCCTCAAAAACAAGTGCGCCATACCGGCGCGAAAATGAGGCTCTGACTATGATTAGGGAAAGCCCCTAAAGAATAAGGTGTCTAAAACAGTGCCTGCCGATATAATCATATCAAAATACCCAGAATAAATGATTCCTCAAGGCTAAATATGTGTTAATAATGAATCGATTTAGCCCAGAAAAAGTCTACAGTCTTAATAAGCCCTTGTGAAGCCCTTATTTACTATCTTAATAAACATGGCTTACCGGATCCCATAGGGAAAATGACAGCTTCCAGCATTACATCGTCTTGTTAGAATGTGTCATACCTCAAGCAGTAAGAGACTGCACACTGTTCCCCCAACTGAAGTTAATTGCTCTCAACAGTCCTGTGTGGAACAGCCATGGATTTTAGTTACGGTGCTAAAATCATTTTCCTCATACAAACAGAAATCTTCATCTCTTTTCTGTTTCTGAGTAAATAGTACATACCAGCACTATTTTAAAATAACAAACTCTTGATAGAATAATAAAAACTACAGTTAAACACTAAAAAACTCTAAGCCATCTCCGTGGAGATGTTGCCTGTACAACGGCAAAGAGAATGACTGGGGTAGGCGGAGCCTAGGAGGGATCATGTGACCAGCTTTGCTGGGCTCTTTGCCATTTCCTGTTGGGGAAGAGAATATCCCACAAGTAAGGATGACGCCGTGGACCGGACACACCTATGTTGGAGAAACAAAATTTATGCTTACCTGATAAATTTCTGTCTTTTGCGATGTACCGAGTCCACGGATTCATCCTAACTTGTGGGATATTGTCCTTCCTGACAGGAAGTAGCAAAGAGAGCACCACAGCAGAGCTGTCTATATAGCTCCCCCCTTAACTCCACCCCCCAGTCATTCGACCGAAGGCCAAGGAAGAAAAGGAGAAACTATAAGGTGCAGAGGTGACTGAAGTGTACATAAAAAATTACTATCTGTCTTGAATAAACAGGGCGGGCCGTGGACTTGGTACATTGCAAAAGAAAGAAATTTATCAGTTAAGCATAAATTTTGTTTTCTTTTGCATGATGTACCGAGTCTACGGATTCATCCTAACTTGTGGGATACCAATACCAAAGCTTTAGGAGACGGATGAAGGGAGGGACAAGACAGGAACCTAAACGGAAGGCACCACTGCTTGCAAAACCTTTCTCCCAATATAGCCTCCGAAGAAGCAAAAGTATCAAATTTATAAAATTTGAAAAAGTATGAAGCGACGACCAAGTCACAGCCTTACAAATCTGTTCAACAGAAGCATCATTTTTAAAAGCACATGTGGAAGCTACCGCTCTAGTAGAATGAGCTGTAATCCTTTCAGGAGGCTGCTGTCCAGCAGTCTCATAAGCCAAACGGATGATGCTTTTCAGCCAAAAGGAAAGAGAAGTCGCCGTAGCCTTTTGACCCCTACGCTTTCCAGAATAGACAACAAACAAATAAGATGTTTGACGAAAATCATTGGTTGCCTGCAAATAAAATTTCAAAGCACGAACCGCGTCCAAGTTGTGCAACAGACGTTCCTTCTTACAAGAAGGATTAGGACACAGAGAAGGAACAACACTTTCTTGATTGATATTCCTGTTAGTAACAACCTTAGGTAGGAACCCAGGCTTGGTATGCAAAACCACCTTATCAGCATGGAACACAAGATAAGGAGAGTCACATTGTAATGCAGATAGTTCAGAAACTCTTCGAGCTGAAGAGATAGCAACTAGGAACAAAACTTTCCAAGATAAAAGCTTAATATCTATGGAATGCATGGGTTCAAACGGAACCCCCTGAAGAACTCTAAGAACTAAATTTAGACTCCATGGCGGAGCAATAGGTTTAAACACAGGCTTAATTCTAACTAAAGCCTGACAAAAAGCCTGAACGTCTGGAACATCTGCCAGACTCTTGTGCAACAAAATAGACAGAGCAGATATCTGTCCCTTTAGGGAACTAGCTGATAATCCTTTCTCCAATCCCTCTTGGAGAAAAGACAAAATCCTAGGAATCCTGATTTTACTCCAGGAGAAGCCTTTGGATTCGCACCAAAAAAGATATTTACGCCATATCTTATGATAAATTTTCCTGGTAACAGGCTTTCGAGCCTGAATCAAGGTATTTATGACTGACTCAGAGAAACCCCGCTTTGATAGAATCAAGCGTTCAATCTCCAAGCAGTCAGTTGCAGAGAAATTAGATTTGGATGCTTGAATGGACATTGAATAAGAAGGTCCTGTCTCAATGGCAGAGACCATGGTGGAAGGGATGACATGTCCACCAGATCTGCATACCAAGTCCTGCGTGGCCATGCAGGCGCTATCAAAATCACAGATGCTCTCTCCTGTTTGATTCTGGCAATCAGACGTGGAAGGAGAGGGAAAGGTGGAAACACATAAGCCAGGTTGAACGACCAGGGTACTGCTAGAGCATCTATCAGTACAGCCTGAGGATCCCTTGACCTGGAGCCGTAACGAGGAAGTTTGGCGTTCTGACGAGAAGCCATCAGATCCAACTCTGGTGTGCCCCATAGCTGAACCAGCTGAGCAAACACCTCCGGATGGAGTTCCCACTCCCCCGGATGAAAAGTCTGACGACTTAGAAAATCTGCCTCCCAGTTCTCTACACCTGGGATATAGATCGCTGACAGATGGCAAGAGTGAGTCTCTGCCCATTGGATTATCCTTGAGACCTCTATCATCGCTAAGGAACTCTTTGTTCCACCCTGATGATTGATATAAGCCACAGTCGTGATGTTGTCCGACTGAAACCTGATGAATCTGGCTGAAGCCAGCTGAGGCCATGCCTGGAGAGCATTGAATATCGCTCTTAATTCCAGAATATTTATCGGTAGGAGAGTCTCCTCTAGAGTCCACAAACCCTGAGCTTTCAGGGAATTCCAGACTGCACCCCAGCCCAGAAGACTGGCGTCTGTCGTCACTATAACCCATTCTGGCCTGCGGAAACACATTCCCTGGGACAGATGATCCTGTGACAACCACCAAAGAAGAGAGTCTCTGGTCTCTTGATCCAGATTTATCTGAGGAGATAAATCCACATAATCCCCATTCCACTGATTGAGCATGCATAGTTGCAGTGGTCTGAGATGCAAGCGAGCAAACGGAACTATGTCCATTGCCGCTAGAATTAGTCCGATTACCTCCATACACTGAGCCACTGACGGCCGAGGAATGGAATGAAGAGCTCGGCAGGTGGACAAAATCTTTGATTTCCTGACCTTCGTCAGAAATATTTTCATGTCCACCGAGTCTATCAGAGTCCCTAGAAATGAAACTCTTGTGAGGGGGGGAAGAAAACTCTGTTTTACGTTCACTTTCCACCCGTGAGACCTTAGAAAGGCCAACACTAAGTCCGTGTGAGACTTGGCTAGTTGGAAGGACGACGCTTGAATTAGAATGTTGTCTCGATAAGGCGCCACTACTATCCCCAAATTCACATAACAAACTGAGTGCCCACAAAAAATTAACCCTTTATGCAAGATAGTAAAAACCTCTGATAACACTAGGATTACTGCTTACCCTTCCCCTAATGGGGACACTGTCAGCCTTTCTGAGTTAACACAGTCTCTGCAGAAAATATCACTGAACATACCTCATTGCTGTATAGCAAGAAACGGTTCCTCACACTGAAGTTTTCCTGTACTCCTCAGCTTCTGTGGGAACAGCAGTGGACCTTAGTTACAAATGCTAAGATCATCATCCTCCATGCAGAAATCTTCATCTATGTCCTGCCTGAGAGTAAATAGTACAACACCGGTACCATTTAAAAATAACAAACACTTGATTGAAGATAAAATAAAACTAACAGTTTAACACCTCTTCTCTTTACTCTTCCTGCTTAGAGCCAGCAAAGAGAATGACTGGGGGGTGGAGTTAAGGGGGGAGCTATATAGACAGCTCTGCTGTGGTGCTCTCTTTGCTACTTCCTGTCAGGAAGGACAATATCCCACAAGTTAGGATGAATCCGTGGACTTGGTACATCTTGCAAAAGAAAGAGAATTTTGGGGTTTACTATCCCTTTAAATACATGTTCTCATGATTGGATGCACCTGTCTATGAAGTTCAAGGCTTAATGGGCTCACCAAACCAATTGTGCGTTTCAAATTATCAGTTCTAGGTAGTTACAGGTATTCAAATCAACAAAATAACAAGGGTACCCAAATTTATGCACCTGTCTAATTTTGTTTTGATGCATAGTGCACATTTTCTGTTAATCCAATAAACCTCATTTCACTACTGAAATATTAATGTGTCCTTCAGTTATTTGATATTTAAAATGGAATTGCTGATCCAAACACCCAATTATTTATAAATGAAAATCATGGAAATTGTCAGGGGTGCCTAAACTTTTGCATACAGCTGTACAGTGTATATATATATATATATATATATATATATATATATATATATATATATATATATATATATATATATATATATATTGCTGTAACAAAATCTGTCTGTTACTGCTTATTTATATTAATATTATTATTTATATTTGTACATATACCAGCTGCATAGTTTGAAATGCATGGTGAATTACTCCTTTAGGTTTATTTTCATATTTGAAAAATCAATTCTTACTAATTGCAACCTCAACCTACTCTTCTCAATAACATGCTCATTAAAGGGACAAGAAACCCCAACATTTTTTTTTTCATGATTTGGATAGAACATACAATTTTAAACAACTTTCCAATATAAATCATTTAAATCAAAATTTGCTTCTTTCTCTTGTTATTCTTTGCTGAAGGAACAGCATTGCACTACTGACAGCTAGCTGAACAAATCTGGTTAGTCAATCAAAAGAGACAAATGTGTGCAGACACCAATCAGCAGCTAGGTCCGACTAGTGTAGGATACATGCGTATTATTTTTCAACACGGGATACCGAGAGAATCAAACACATTTGAAAATAGAAGTAAATTTAAAAGTGTCTTAAAGGGGCAGTAAACTTACATACTTATGTTATATAAATCTGCACATAGTGCAGAATTATATAACATTAGCTTACCGGCACATTTATACTTTCAATTATTTCAGAGAAATTGTATGTAAAAACCTCATTTTACCAGAACACCGCTCCTTGCTCTACTGAGCGGGTCTGGTTTTTACACAGCACATCGTGGCAACTCTGTCTAGTTACAGTGTGCCCGGTCACGCCATTAAAATGAATGTAGCTCGCTCCCGCTACTAGACCAGAGCGGGAGAGAGCTACATTCATTTTAATGGCGTGACCGGGCACACTGTGACTAGACAGTGTTGCAGCGATGCGCTGTGTAAAAACCAGACCCACTCAGTAGAGCAAGGAGCGGTGTTCTGGTAAAATGAGGTTTTACATACAATTTCTCTGAAATAATTGAAAGTATAAATGTGCCGGTAAGCTAATGTTATATAATTCTGCACTATGTGCAGAATTATATAACATTAGTATGTAAGTTTACTACCCCTTTAAAATGACATGCTCTATCTTAATCATGCAAGTTCAATTTTGACTTTCCTATCCCTTTAAAGGGACATGAAACCCAATTTGTGTCTTTCATGATTCAGATCTGATAGAGCATGCAATTTTAAGCAACTTTCTAATTTACTGCTATTGTCAATTTTTCTTCGTTCTCTTGGAATCTTTATTTTAAAAAAGTTGAAATGTAAGCTTAGGAGCCAGCACATTTTTGGTTCAGAACCCTGGGTAGCGCTTGCGAATTGGTGGTAACATTTGGGTTTTATATCCCTTTAAGGGTTAGATTACGAGTTGTGCAAAAACTGTTGCACAAGCAAAAAAGGGGTTTGTCACACCTCTTTGCACTCGTCAGAAGTAGTATGTGCATTACAAGTTGAAAGTAAACGCATTCGCTCAAGCGCAATTAGATGTATATGTTTAACTGACCTTGTCTATCAACTTAATCTTGGAATTCAGTTCTTGACAAGTGCAAACACAAATAATAATTTGGGGCTAGGCATGTGCCATTATGAGGCCTTACTTTTGAGATATTGGTTGTGCTGTTTTTCGTATGCTATAGTTGCTTCACTCAGTTGAGAGAGCCAGAGGGTGATCTTTACAGATTAAAGGGACAGTCAACACCAAATTTTTTATTGCTTAAAAAGATAATCCCTTATATTACCCATTCCCCAGTTTTGCATAATCAACACTGTTATATTAACATACTTTTTACCTTTGTGATTACCTTGTATCTAAGCCTCTGTAGACTGCCCTCTTATCTCAGTTCTTTTGACAGACATACATTTTAGCCAATCAGTGCTGACTCCATGGGAGTAAGCACAATGTTGTCTACATGGCACATATGAAGTAGCAGTGTCTAAATGGGTTAAACTGTCAAAATGCACTGATATAAGAAGCGGCCTTCAACGGCTTTGAAATTAGCAAATGAGTCTACCTAGGTTTAGCTTTCAACAAAGAATAAAAAGTGAACAAAGCAAATTTGATGAGAAAAAAAAAAAGAAATTGGAAAGTTGTTTAAAATTGCATGCCCTATCTGAATCATGAAAGTTTATATTTTGACTAGACTGTCCCTTTAATCTAACAGAGAATACCAGGGCTTGCTCTTGGGAGTTTGACATCAAGAGTGTGCTTATACAGAGGAGGCGTTTTATGGCTTTGAGATTTTGCCAAACAGCTGTCACCCACAATATGTTTCATATTCTACTGCAAAACATGAATTGGTATGAGTAACGCAAATTTTTTTTCAAACCAGGATACATATTTGTTGAAAATAATCATCTAACCAAAAGGTTGTTTAATATTCTACGGGCTCAGAGAGAAATTGAGACCAAGTCTAGGAAAGTATTAAAAGATCCTATAAATAAAAAGGTGAAGTGACATAACAAGATCAGTAGTATCAGTAGTATGACAGTACAGCTCACAATTTGCACATTTGTTATATTGTAAAACATAATTTATGTAAGAACTTACCTGATAAATTCATTTCTTTCATATTAGCAAGAGTCCATGAGCTAGTGACGTATGGGATATACATTCCTACCAGGAGGGGCAAAGTTTCCCAAACCTTAAAATGCCTATAAATACACCCCTCACCACACCCACAATTCAGTTTAACGAATAGCCAAGAAGTGGGGTGATAAGAAAAAAGTGCGAAAGCATAAAAAATAAGGAATTGGAATAATTGTGCTTTATACAAAAAAATCATAACCACCACAAAAAAGGGTGGGCCTCATGGACTCTTGCTAATATGAAAGAAATGAATTTATCAGGTAAGTTCTTACATAAATGATGTTTTCTTTCATGTAATTAGCAAGAGTCCATGAGCTAGTGACATATGGGATAATGACTACCCAAGATGTGGATCTTTCCACACAAGAGTCACTAGAGAGGGAGGGATAAAATAAAGACAGCCAATTCCTGCTGAAAATAATCCACACCCAAAATAAAGTTTAATGAAAAACATAAGCAGAAGATTCAAACTGAAACCACTGCCAGAAGTACTTTTCTACCAAAAACTGCTTCAGAAGAAGAAAACACATCAAAATGGTAGAATTTAGAAAAAGTATGCAAAGAGGACCAAGTTGCTGCTTTGCAAATCTGATCAATCGAAGCTTCATTCCTAAACGCCCAGGAAGTAGAAACTGAACTAGTAGAATGAACTGTAATCCTTAGAGGCGGAGTTTTACCCGACTCGACATAAGCATGATGAAATAAAGATTTCAACCAAGATGCCAAAGAAATGGCAGAAGCTTTCTGGCCTTTTCTAGAACCGGAAAAGATAACAAATAAACTAGAAGTCTTACGGAAAGACTTAGTAGCTTCAACATAATATTTCAAAGCTCTAACAACATCCAAAGAATGCAACGATTTCTCCCTAGAATTCTTAGGATTAGGACATAATGAAGGAACCACAAATTCTCTACTAATGTTGTTGGAATTCACAACTTTAGGTAAAAAAATCAAAAGAAGTTTGCAACACCGCCTTATCCTGATGAAAAATCAGAAAAGGAGACTCACAAGAAAGAGCAGATAATTCAGAAACTCTTCTGGCAGAAGAGATTGCCAAAAGGAACAAAACTTTCCAAGAAAGTAATTTAATGTCCAATGAATGCATAGGTTCAAACGGAGGAACTTGAAGAGCCCCCAGAACCAAATTCAAACTCCAAAGAGGAGAAATTGACTTAATGACAGGTTTTATACGAACCAAAGCTTGTACAAAACAATGAATATCAGGAAGAATAGCAATCTTTCTATGAAAAAGAACAGAAAGAGCAGAGATTTGACCTTTCAAGGAACTTGCGGACAAACCCTTATCTAAACCATCCTGAAGAAACTGTAAAATTCTCGGTATTCTAAAAGAATGCCAAAAAATGATGAGAAAGACACCAAGAAATATAAGTCTTCCAGACTCTATAATATATCTCTCTAGATACAGATTTACGCGCCTGTAACATAGTATTAATCACAGAGTCAGAGAAACCTCTTTGACCCAGAATCAAGCGTTCAATCTCCATACCTTTAAATTTAAGGATTTCAGATCCTGATGGAAAAAAGGACCTTGCGACAGAAGGTCTGGTCTTAATGGAAGAGTCCACGGTTGGCAAGAGGCCATCCGGACCAGATCCGCATACCAAAACCTGTGAGGCCATGCCGGAGCTACCAGCAGAACAAACGAGCATTCCTTCAGAATCTTGGAGATTACTCTTGGAAGAAAAACTAGAGGCGGAAAGATATAGGCAGGATGATACTTCCAAGGAAGTAAAAAATGCATCCACTGCCTCCGCCCGAGGATCCCGGGAACCGGACAGATACCAGGGAAGTTTCTTGTTTAGATGAGAAGCCATCAGATCTATTTCTGGGAGTTCCCACATTTGAACAATCTGAGGAAATACCTCTGGGTGAAGAGACTATTCGCCCAAGTGCAACGTTTGGCGACTGAGATAATCCGCTTTCCAATTGTCCATACCTGGGATATGAACCGCAGAGATTAGACAGGAGCTGGATTCCGCCCAAACCAAAATTCGAGATACTTCTTTCATAGCCAGAGGACTGTGAGTCCCTCCTTGATGATTGATGTATGCCACAGTTGTGACATTGTCTATCTGAAAACAAATGAACAACTCTCTCTTCAGAAGAGGCCAAGACTGAAGAGCTCTGAAAATTGCACGGAGTTCCAAAATATTGATCGGAAATCTCACCTCCTGAGATTCCCAAACCCCTTGTGCCGTCAGATACCCCCACACAGCTCCCCAACCTGTAAGACTTGCATCTGTTGAGATTATAGTCCAGGTCGGAAGAACAAAGAAGCCCCCTGAACTAAACGATGGTGATCTGTCCACCATGTCAGAGAGTGTCGTAAAATCGGTTTAAAGATATTAATTGAGATATCTTTGAGTAATCCCTGCACCATTGGTTCAGCATACAGAGCTGAAGAGGTCGCATGTGAAAACGAGCAAAGGAGATCGCATCTGATGCGGCAGTCCTAAGACCTAACATTTCCATGCATAAGGCTACCAAAGGGAATGATTGTGACTGAAGGTTTTGACAAGCTGATATCAATGTTAAACTTCTCTTGTCTGACAAGGACAGAGTCATAGACACTGAATCTATCTAGAAACCTAAAAAGGTTACCCTTGTCTGAGGAATCAATGAACTGATTGGTAAATTGATCCTCCAACCATGAACTTGAAGAAACAACACAAGTCGATTCGTATGAGATTCTTCGAAAATGAGAAGACTGAGCAAGTACCAAGATATCGTCCAAATAAGGAAATACCAAAACCCTGTTCTCTGATTACAGAAACAAGGGCACCGAGAACCTTTGAAAAAAATTCTTGGAACTGAGGCTAGGCCAAACGGTAGAGCCACAAAACTGGTAATGCTTGTCTAAAAAGAGAATCTCAGACACTAAAAGTGATCTGGATGAATCGGAATATGCAGATACACATCCTGTAAATCTATTGTAGACATATAATGCCCTTGCTAAACAAAAGGCAGGATAGTCCTACAGTAACCATCTTGAATGTTGGTATCCTAACATAACGATTCAATAATGATAGATCCGGAACTGGTCTGAAGGAATTGACCTTCTTTGGTACAATGAAGAGATAAAATAAAACCCCAGCCCCTGTTCCAGAACTGGAACTGGCATAATTACTCCAGCCAACTCTAGATCTGAAACACAATTCAGAAATGCTGAGCCTTGCTGTGTTAACTGGGACACGGGAAAGAAAAAAATCTCTTAGCAGGAGGCCTTAACTTGAAGCCAATTCTGTACCTTTCTGAAACAATGTTCTGAAACCAGAGATTGAGAACGGAATTGATCCAAATTTCTTTGAAGAAAACGTAATCTGCCCCATACCAGCTGAGCTGGAATAAGGGCCGCACCTTCACAGGTACTTAGGAGCTGGCTATAGGTTTCTATAAGGCTTGGATATATTCCAAACTGGAAATAGTTTCCAAACTGATACCGCTCCTGAGGATGAAGGATCAGGCTTTTGTTCCTTGTTGTGAGGAAAGGAACGAAAATGATTATTTACCCTGGAAAGAAAGGGAAAGCAAAGTTGATTTAGAAGACATATCAGCATTCCAAGTTTAATCCATAAAGCTTTTCTAGCTAAAATAGCTAGAGACATATACCTGACATCAACTCTAATGATATCAAAAGATGGTATCACCAATAAAATTATTAGCATGTTATAGAATAATAATAATGCTATAAAATTATGATCTGTTACTTGTTGCGCTAAAGCTTCTAACCAAAAAGTTGAAGCTGCAGCAACATCCGCTAAAAATATAGCAGGTCTAAGAAGATTACCTGAACATAAGTAAGCTTTTCTTAGAAAGGATTCAATTTTCCTATCTAAAGGATCCTTAAATGAAGTACTATCTGCCGTAGGAATAGTAGTACATTAGCAGGAGTAGAGACAGCCCCATAACCTTAGGGATTTTTGTCCCAAAAAAACTCTAATCTGTCAGATGGCACAGGATATAATTGCTTAAACGTCTAGAAGGAGTAAATAAATTACCCAAATTATTCCATTCCCTGGAAATTACTTCAGAAATAGCATCAGGGAGATTAAACACTTCTGGAATAACTACAGGAGATTTAAAAACCTTATTTAAACGTTTACATTTAGTATCAAGAGGACCAGAATCCTCTATTTCTAATGCAAATAATACTTCTTTAAGTAAAGAACGAATAAATTCCATCTTGAACAAATACAAAGATTTATCAGCATCAACCTCTGAGACAGAAACCTCTGAACCAGAAGAACCATTATCAGTATCAGAATGATGATGTTCATTTAAAAATTCATCTGAAAAAAGAGAAGTTTTAAAAGACTTTTATGTATACTAGAAGGAGAAATAACAGACATAGCCTTCTTAATGGATTTAAAAAATAAAATCTCTTATGTTATCAGGAACACTCTGAAAATTAGATGTTGATGGAACAGCAACAGGTAATGTAACAGTACTAAAGGAAATTTTATCTGCATTAATAAGTTTGACATGACATGCAATACAAACAACAGCTGGAGAAACAGATACCAAAAGTTTATAGCAGATACACTTAGCTTGGTAGCTCCAGCACTGGGCAGTGATTTTCCTGAAGTATCTTCTGACTCAGTTGCAACGTGGAACATCTTGCAATATGTAAAAGAAAAAAACAACATATAAAGCAAAATTGATCAAATTCCTTAAATGACAGTTTCAGGAATGGGAAAAAAAAAATGCCAGTGAACAAGCTTCTAGCAACCAGAAGCAATAAATAATGAGACTTAAATAATGTGGAGACAAAAATGACGCCCATATTTTTTAGCGCCAAAAAAGACGCCCACATTATTTGGCGCCTAAATGCTTTTGGCGCCAAAAATGACGCCACATCCGGAACGCCGACATTTTTGACGCAAAAAAAGTCAAAAACTGACGCAACAGGAAAAAATGTTTGCGCCAAAAAAGTCCGCGCCAAGAATGACGCAATAAAATGAAGCATTTTCTGCCCCCGCGAGCCTAACAGCCCACAGGGAAAAAGTCAAATTTTTTAAGGTAAGAAAAAAATGATTGAAACAAATGCATTTATCCCAAATATGAAACTGACTGTCTGAAAAATAAGGAACGTTGAACATCCTGAGTCAAGGCAAATAAATGTTTGAATACATATATTTAGAACTTTATAAACAAAGTGCCCAACCATAGCTTAGAGTGTCACAGAAAATAAGATTTACTTACCCCAGGACACTCATCTACATGTTTGTAGAAAGCCAAACCAGTACTGAAACGAGAATCAGCAGAGGTAATGGTATATATAAGAGTATATCGTCGATCTGAAAAGGGAGGTAAGAGATGAATCTCTACGACCGATAACAGAGAACCTATGAAATAGACCTCGTAGAAGGAGATCACTGCATTCAAATAGGCAATACTCTCCTCACATCCCTCTGACATTCACTGCACGCTGAGAGGAAAACCGGGCTCCAACTTGCTGCGGAGCGCATATCAACGTAGAATCTAGCACAAACTTACTTCACCACCTCCATCGGAGGCAAAGTTTGTAAAACTGAATTGTGGGTGTGGTGAGGGGTGTATTTATAGGCATTTTAAGGTTTGGGAAACTTTGCCCCTCCTGGTAGGAATGTATATCCCATACGTCACTAGCTCATGGACTCTTGCTAATTACATGAAAGAAAAAAAATGTTTATAATTTTGCTATTAGATGACAAACTTAAAGGACAATTAATTACAGTAGTATAATTAAAAAGTGCATAATAAAAAAAGACAATACCTATAAATAGAATTATAGTTTTTTTTTCCTTTAATTTGCCTGGCTACCATATCATGTGACAGCCATCAGCCAATCACAGACTCATATACATATACACTGTGCCCTCATGCACATGCTCAGTAGGAGCTGTTGCCTCAAAAGTTGAGCATCTAAAAACTGTGCAGAATTTTATAATGTAAGTAAATTCTAAAGTCTCTTAAATGACACATTCTGTCCCTTTAAACAAGTGGTTCATAAAGGCTGTGTTTTGCATACAAACAAAATGATAGTGTTGGGAATATCATATGGCTAACCAAGTTCAAGAACACCATGTGGCAGTGATAGATTTACCTACATGTATGAGATGGAGGGTTTTTAAAAATGTTAGATTAGGCAGAGAATGCCAGGGAATGATCAAAGTGATTAATTACTGGGAAAATAAATGTATAACCCAAATTAATTACATTTAGCCACCAATCAGCAAGCGCTATTCAGGTGCTGAACCAAAAATGGGCCGGCACCTAATCTTACATTCCTGCTTTTTCAAATAAAGATATCAAGAAAACAAAGAAAAATTGATAATAAGAGTAAATTAGAAAGTTGCTTAAAATTGCATGCTCTATGTGAATCCTGCAAGAAAAAAACTGTGGGTTTCATATCCCTTTAACACTAATGTAATATTTGCTTTTAGGAGTATGAGTTGAATAGAAATCAGAAAATATGAAGGCATAAATCATGTTTTCCCTTCTTTTCCCCTTTCTACATTTTCCCATCCATTTCCCTTAGTAATTTTTGGTGTAGTAAACTCTGTGGCCGGACTGTTATCTGACGGACATTTGTCCGACGGACATTTGTGCAACGGATAATAATCCGACAGATAACAGTCCGGCCACGGCCAAATGTATCTGATTCCGAATGGACCCGTCACAGCCTCACTCTAATGTCATGACGTATAGTGAATCTTGATTTAAAATTTAACAAAATGCACTATCACAAAACTGTATTTCAAATAAACTTTATTTCTAAATGCACTAACATAAAACTTTATTACAATATATTGACGTATAGTGCAAACTTTATTTAAATTATTACAAAAAGCACAAATATAAAACAATTAAATTAGATTATATTTAAAAATATATATTTTTTTATAATATATTAAAGGGATACTAACCCCACATTTTTTCTTTCATGATTCAGATAGAGCATGCAATTTTAAACAACTTTCTAATTTACTCCTATTATCAATTTTTCTTTGTTCTCATGTTATCTTGATTTGAAAAAGCAGTAATAAAAGGTTAGGAGCCGGCCCATTTTTTTAGTTCAGCACCTTGGTAGAGCTGCTGATTGGTTTCCTACATTTAGCCACAAATCAGAAAGTGCTACCCATGTGCTGAACAAAAAATGATCTGGCTATAAAGCTTACAGTACTGCTTTTTCAAATCAAGATAGCATGAGAACAAAGAAAAATTGATAATAGGAGTAAATTAGAAAGGTGCTTAAAATCTCATGCTCTATCTGAATCATCAAAGAAAAAAAATGGGTTTAGTATCCCTTTAATTTACATATTTATAATTTTTATAATATATTAACTTATAATTATATTTATATTTACAGGGAAGGTAATAGGATATGTATGGGGAGGGGAATGTGTTAAAAGCATGTTGTGGGGGGTGGCACTCATGGTTAGGTTCCCAGAGGCGGTTGTGGTGCCAGAGGCACTGATTATTATTATTATTATTATTATTATCGGTTATTTGTAGAGCTCCAACAGATTCCGCAGCGCTAATTATAACGGAACACTCTGGAGCGTATCTGCCCTCGGCTGTATGTTCTTGTATAATGAGGCTTTATGAGAAATAAAAGTCAGCCAATTGTGACTGTCGGTGATTTCGCCACTCAGAATATAGTCTCTCGGACATATGTCTGACGGACAAATGTACTTTGGCATTCTGTCGGTCGGCATTCTGTCCGAGAACCAGTAAACTCTGTCTGCGTTTATGAAAAACAATCTGTACAGCTTTTCTATCAAATGCTGCTTGCACTAAATCAGTAACATATAACTGGTAATATTTAGTATGCATGGAAGCCCTCACAGCTGCCTTGAATTATTGTTCCACTAAATTTTTATTCTTTTTTTACTAGAGGCCTGATGATTAAAAACTCACCAGCAAGAAGAGAAAGCATGCAAACATCTCTTTTTGTAGCATTATATTGTAATACATGTGTCTTTACTTCCCATCCAGAACCCTGCAAATCTAGAAAAAAAATGTCAAACTACAATTTGCTTCCTAAAGTGCTCTGAGGAACTTAGCAGTGTTGATGAGACTTTGTAGATGATCTTGCCAGATCAGAGCTTTAGATCATCAGTCACTATCGCCTAGATTTGGAGTTTTGTCGGTAAAAACCTGCGGTGCTAATGAGCTTTTTTTTTACAGGGCACCCTTAAGACAACGCTGGTATTACGAGTTTTCTGAATGGCTGCGTTAGCCTCAGAAAAATGAGCGTTGAGCCAAATTTAGCTCCACATCTACTTTCAATACCAGCGTTGCTTACGGTAGCGGTAAGCTGGAAAAACGTGCTTGTGCATGATATCCCCATAGGATACAATGGGGCTGAGCTGGCTGAAAAAAAACCTAACACCTGCAAAAAAGCAGCGTTCAGCTCCTAACGCAGCCCCATTGTTTCCTATGGGGAAACACTTTCTAAGTCTACACCTAACACCCTAACATGAATATAATACATTTAATAGGCTATGTGGGCTATGGCGGTTTAGGGGTTAATACTTGAATAGGTTTATTGCGTTGTGGGCTATGGCGGTTTAGGGGTTAATAATTGAGTTATTACTTGCGGTGTGGGTTTGATGGTGGATATAGGGGTTAATAGTTTAAATAGGCATATTGCGTTGTGGGGGGTTGTCGGTCTAGGGGTTAATACATTTAATATTAGTAATGAGAGGGGGGGTTGCGGATATAGGGGTTTTACGTGTCTGGCTTATTTTTGGGAGGCGTGTTAGACTTTTACGGGAGATTTGTTATTTTCTTAACTTTTCTTAGGCGCCGGCAGTTTCTAAAGTGCCGTAAGTCACTGGCAACTCCAGAAATTTGTATTTACGCTAATTTCTGGACATCGCCAGTTTATCCGACGGCACTTTATGAACTGCCAGCGGTGCAAGGTGAAATTACGGGCGGCGCAGGTTCCCACGCTTGCGCTGAAACCTGCGCCATATATTTGATTGCGCCCCTAGTGTGTTGTCATGCTGGTTTTGGTGTTTATTTACATATACCACTGCTGATTGGCTGAGGAGTAGCATTGCTTTGTGTCTGAGTGTATTTTGCTGTGCTTGAACACCTCGTGTACAAGGGAATATGTTATAAGATATGGAAAGAATGAAGAAGCCATAATATCAGTATAAATTATATAAAGATGAAATGTCCTTCAACAGAAATGAAGTGGGTGTTAAAAAAAAAAATGGAAAAAAAACACAGCCTTATCTGGATGAAAAAAATAGTAACAGCACAAACTAGAGTGCTTAGCTCAAAAACACATCTTGTTATGGATATAAACACCAGCAATAATTTGAATAAAGACACTTTGAGCAAAGGGTTTAATTAAATTATACTCATTAATCTGTATAACCAACAATAGACCCTATACAGAAAAGAGAAACTTTCAATTTGCCAATATGAAATATGAAGGACATGTCATGCTAAGAGTTTTATCTATCCCAAGATACCTACAACACCTCCCTGATGGTTGACATACACAACTATCGTCATGTTTATCTGCAATATAAATATTCAGAGATAAGAAGGGTTTTATGAGAAGGTGGGACTTCTATGGACACTACTCCCCCACACAGAATGTCTGTATAATCAGGGAAAATGTGTACACACCTTAGGCACAAATCTTGCAAATGATGCCTGAGATAAAAAAAGCTAGCGGTAAAAAAGCCTCAGAATCTAAATCATCCTCAGGGATACGTCATCTGAGGAAAGTATAGGAAGCTCTGTGTTTATGTATGTCTATCTAGCTATACACACACACAAAAACTATATCTCCAAATGTATGTGGACACCCTACTAATTATTATTATTATTACTATCACAGATGGGCTCTTAGGCTTACATGCTAAGGGGGTTTAAGGGGATAGCAATGAAGGAGAGAAACTGGTATAAAGAAAGGTTAGTGTAGGTTGTATGCATCCCTGAACAGTAGAGTCTTTAGGGAGCGCTTAAAGGGATAGTAAACCCAAAAACTTTTTAAATCTTTATTAAAACTTCATTATGTATGTGACATATTTCAAATAAGTACCTGTTAATTTTTTTCACTCGTTTTCTAGTTATTCTAAATCAAATATCTTTATATTGCCAAGCCCATTTTTATCACATTATGTGGACCCTATAATAATGTTCTACCTAGGTAGAAACATCATGGCGGTCCGCATGCGCATATAATTATTTTAATAGTAACGCATGCGCATTTTGGCCCCTCAGTCCTAGCATGACCGTCACTATTCTGGCACCGGAAGCAGGGCGGACTTCATGATAGTGACATCAACGTTGGTGGGAGTGGCGCACCAGAGCGCTGAAGTTTCACGGAACACAAGCACATTGGGGAATCAACTGTGTTACTTTACTAGAGGTAAGTATAATAAGTACCCCTAGGCTAACGAGCAAGTTGATTTGATCTTAGTAAAAGGACGTTACCCTTAGACTATCATTTTTTTAACCCCTAGAAAAACGAGCATGTTTTTTTCTTATAAGGCAGTGACTTATAAGAGTGACTAACCAGCAATTATTTTTAACCCCTAGACTAACGAGCAAGTTGTTTTGTTCTTACAACACTCAGATTAATCGCAGGAGCTGCAAAGATTAAAAGCAATAGCAAATTCAGATGCGACTAAAGTTAATTATTAACATTTGAATTTGCTATTGCTTTTAATCTTTGCAGCTCCTGCGATTAATCTGAGTGTTGTAAGAACAAAACAACTTGCTCGTTAGTCTAGGGGTTAAAAATAATTGCTGGTTAGTCACTCTTATAAGTCACTGCCTTATAAGAAAAAAACATGCTCGTTTTTCTAGGGGTTAAAAAAATGATAGGGGTAACGTCCTTTTACTAAGATCAAATCAACTTGCTCGTTAGCCTAGGGGTACTTATTATACTTACCTCTAGTAAAGTAACACAGATGATTCCCCAATGTGCTTGTGTTCCGTGAATCTTCAGCGCTCTGGTGCGCCACTCCCACCAACGTTGATGTCACTATCATGATGTCCGCCCTGCTTCCTGTGCCAGAATAGTGACGGTCATGCTATGACTGAGGGGCCAAAATGCGCATGCGTTACTGTTAAAGATCTTAGATGAAGAATAATTAGAAAACGAGTGAAAAAATTTAACAGGTACTTATTTGAAATATGTCACATAAATAATGAAGTTTTAATAAAGATTTAAAAAGTTTTTGGGTTTACTATCCCTTTAAAGCTTTCAAAACTAGGGGAGAGACTTGTGGAGCGAGGCAGAGAGTTCCACAAGATGGGAGCCATTCTGGAGAAGCCCTGTAAATGGGAATGTGAGGAGGTAAAAAGAGAGGAGGAGAGTAGAAGGTCATGAGCAGAGTGAAGTGGACGGGAGGGAGACTATCTGGAGACAAGGTCTGAGATATAGGGGGGGAGCAGTGCAGTTGAGGGCCTTGTACATCAGAGTCAGTATTTTGTGTTTAATCCTGGAGGCAAGAGGAAACCATTGAAGGGATTGGCAGAGAAGTGGGGTAGGGGTAATGATGGAGTTGTCGACAATTATAGAGAGATTGAGAGTGGAGATTTTGGAAGAAGGGGGAAAAAAGGAGTTCAGTTTTGGAGAGATTTAGCTTAAAGGGACACTGAACCCAAATTTTTTCTTTTGTGATTCAGATAAACCTTGAAATTTTAATCAACTTTCTAATTTACTCCTATTAGCAATTTTTCTTCGTTCTCTTGCTATCTTTATTTGAAAAAGAAAGTCCAGAACCTTGGACAGCACTTGTATATTGGTGGATGAATTTATCCACCAATCAGCAAGAACAATCCAGGTTGTTCACTAAAATGGGCCGGCATCTAAACTTACATTCTTGCTTTTCAAATAAAGATACCAAGAGAATGAAGAACATTTGCTAATAGGAGTACATTAGAAAGTTGCTTAAAATTGCATGCTCTATCTGAATCACAAAAGAAAAAAATTGGGTTCAGTGTCCCTTTAAGGTAGTGAGAGTACATCGAGGAAGATATGTGAGAAAGACATTACTGAGGTTAGGTGTTACAGCCACAACCATTGTTAACAAGTGCATTAAATCCAGATCATAGCTATGAAACCCTCAAAGACAAACATAGGCAGTAAAAATAGGTCATATTGAAGAGTTCAGTAACTTTAAATGTGGCACTCATAGGATGCCACCTTTGGCACAGGTTCATTTATGAAATTTCTGCCCTACTAGACCTGCCCCAGTCAAATGTAAGTGGTATTATTGTGAAGTGAAAGCTTTTAGGAGCAACAACAGCCCAACCACAAACTGGTAGACCAAGCAAACTCATAGAGCAGGGATGTCAAGTGCTGAATCATGAAGCGAATAAAAATAGAATATCACCTGTTTAATTACTCACTACAGCATTTCAGACAGTCTCCAGAAGCAACATCAGCACAAGAAATGTGCATCGGGAGCTTCATGATAGGTTTCACTAGGTTTCCATTGACGGGCAGCTATACACAAGCCTCACAACAACATGTAAAATGCCAAGTGTCAGCTGGGCAGATGTAAAGCACTCCAACAACTGGACTCTGGAGCAATATGGCAGTCTGATGGAAGAATCTGGGTGTGGAGGGTGCCAGGAAAACGCTACCTACTGGAATGTATAGTGCATTCTGTAAAGTTTAGTGGAGGAGGGATAATGGTCTAGGGCTGTTCTTCATGGTTTTCAAATCAATACATTTAGGCATTAGTTTCTGTAAGTTTGGTACCAGGAGTATTGTCTAAAAGAAAGACAGCTGTGGTTACATGGTCTCTGTGCCAGGAGTACTGGAAGGGTGAGCAACAAAATAATAAATCGCAATTAATAGGAATTTACCACTGAAAAAAGGAAATTTATGCTTACCTGATAAATGTATTTCTTTTACGATATGACGTGTCCACGGATTTCATCCTTACTTATGGGATATCGCCTCCTGGTCAGCAGGAGGAGGCAAAGAGCACCACAGCAGAGCTGTATATATAGCTCCTCTCTTCCCTCCCACTCTAGTCATTCGACCGAAGTTAGGAAGAGAAAGGAAGAGAAAGGAAAAGCCAAGGTGCAGAGGTGACTGAAGTTTAACAAAAATAAAGACCTGTCTTAAAAAATTGACAGGGTGGACGCTTCCCACTTGTCCACTCCCGGGATGTAGATTGCTGACAGATAACAAGAGTGAGCCTCCGCCCACCAAATTATCTTGGATACTTGTGTCATCGCCAAGGAACTCCTTGTTCCTCCCTGATGATTGATGTAAGCCACAGTCGTGATGTTGTCCGACTGAAATCGGATGAATTTGGTTGAAACCAACTGAGGCCAAGCCTGAAGCGCATTGAATATTGCTCTGAACTCCAGAATATTAATTGGAAGTAGAGACTCCGACCGAGTCCACACACCCTGAGCCTTCAGGGAATTCCAGACTGCCCCCCATCCTAGTAGGCTGGCGTCCGTTGTCACTATCACCCATGAGGGTCTGCGGAAGCACGTCCCTTGGGACAGATGATCCTGCGACAACCACCAAAGAAGAGAGTCTCTTGTCTCTTGATCCAGATCTATCTGGGGAGACAAATTTGCATAATCTCCATTCCACTGTCTGAGCATGCACAGTTGTAGAGGTCTGAGATGAAAACGAGCAAACGGAATGATGTCCATTGCTGCCACCATCAATCCAATTACCTCCATGCACTGAGCCACTGATGGCCGAGGATTGGACTGAAGAGCTTGGCATGTATTCAAAATTTTTAGCTTCCTGACCTCCGTCAAGAAGATTTTCATGGATATAGAATCTATTAGAGTTCCCAGGAAAGGAACCCTTGTCTGTGGAATTAGTGAACATTTTTCTAGATTCACCTTCCGCCCGTAAGTCCTTAGAAAGGACAGAACCATTTCAGTATGAGATTTTGTCAGTTGATAAGATGATGCCTGGATCAGAATATCGTCCAGATAAGGCGCCACTGCAATGCCCCGCGGTCTGAGAACCGCCAACAGAGACCCTAGAACCTTCGTGAAAATCCTGGGTGCCGTGGCCAGCCCGAAGGGTAGAGCCACAAACTGAAAATGTTTGTCCAGAAAGGCAAACCTTAGGAACTGGTGATGATCTTTGTGGATAGTAATGTGCAGATATGCATCCTTTGAGTCCACGGTAGTCATATATTGACCCTCCTGGATCAAAGGAAGAATTGTCAGAATAGTCTCCATCTTGAAGGATGGGACTCTGAGAAACTTGTTTAGACTCTTGAGATCCAAAATGGGTCAGAACGTTCCCTCTTTTTTGGGAACCACGAAAAGATTTGAGTAAAACCCCTGCCCCTGTTCCTGTATTGGAACTGGACAAATTACTCCCATAGTGGAGAGGTCTTTTACACAACGTAAGAATGCCTCTCTTTTTATCTGGTCTACAGACAATCGTGAAAGAAGAAACCTTCCCCTTGGGAGGGAATTTTTGAACTCCAGCTGATATCTATGGGACACGATTTCTAGTGTCCAGGGATCCTGAACGTCTCTTATCCAAGCCTGGACAAAGAGAGAAAGTCTGCCCCCTACTAGATCTGGTCCCGGATCGGGGGCCGCCCCTTCATGCTCTCTTGGGAGCAGCAGCTGGCTTCTTGAGTTGTTTATTCTTGTTCCAAGCCTGGTTGGGTCTCCAGAAGGACTTGGCTTGTGCAAAATTCCCTTCCTGTTTAGCGGAAGAGGAAGAGGAAGAGGAGAGTCCCTTGAAATTTCGAAAGGAATGAAAATTACTCTGTCTACCCCTCTGCATAGATGTTTTATCCTGAGGTAGGAGGTGACCCTTACCTCCCGTAATGTCGGAAATGATCTCCTTCAAGTCAGGCCCGAATAGGGTCTTTCCCTTGAAAGGAACAGCCAAAAGCTTGGATTTAGAGGACACATCCGCAGACCAAGATTTTAACCATAAGGCTCTGCGCGCTAAAATGGCAAAACTTGCATTCTTAGCCACCAATTTTGCGATCTGAAAGGCGGCATCTGTAACAAAAGAATTAGCTTAAGGGCCTAAATTCTATCCATTATTTCATCTAAAGGAGTCTCAGTCTTCAGAGACTCTTCTAAGGCGTCAAACTAAAAAGGCAGCCGCAGTTGTGACTGGTACAATGTAGGCCGTCGGTTGTAAGAGAAACCCTTGATGAACAAATAGCTGTTTTAGAAGACCCTCCAACTTTTTATCCATAGGGTCTTTGAAAGCACAACTGTCCTCAATAGGGATAGTCGTACGCTTAGCCAAGGTAGATATAGTTCCCTCCACCTTAGGGACCGTCTGCCAAGCATCCCGAACGGTGTCAGCTATAGGGTACATTTTCTTAAAAGTAGGGGAAGGTGAAAACGGGATACCCGGTCTTTCCCATTCCCTTGAAATAATTTCCGAAATTCTCTTAGTAACCAGAAAAACATCAGAATAAGAAGGAACCTCTAAGTATTTTTCCATCTTACACAATTTCTCTGGTGGAACCAAAATAGAGTCACAGTCGTCCAGAGTCAGCAAAACCTCCCGCAATAACAGACGGAGATGTTCAAGCTTAAATCTGAAGGACATTATGTCCGAATCTGATTGGGGCAATGCACTTCCTGAATCAGACAATTCCCCTTCAGATAGAGTCTCTCTACCTCCCACCTCAGAGCCCTGGGAGTGTACGTCGGAGATCGCCATCAAAGAGTCAGAAGTCGCCTGGACCACCTGGTCCTCTCTTCTACTACGTTTGCCCTGCAGTACTGGCAACTTAGATAAAACCTCTGTAAGAGTTGCTGACATAACTGCAGCCATACCCTGCAGAGTAAATGACGCCGTTGAAGAACACGGTGTCGCCTGAGCGGGCGTTAAAGGCTGTGACGCTTGGGGAGAAAGTTGCGACCTACCCTGAAGCTCATCAAGTTGAACGCCCTCCTTAGTCATATTCTTAGTAAAAAAGGTCTGCTCTTTACACTGTAAGGCCCTCTCTGTACATGAGGGACAATACGTAACAGGAGGTTCCACAATGGCATCTAAGCACATAAGGCAAGTACCTTGTTCTAGATCCTCCATGATAACAGAAGCACAAGAGAAACTGCTAGATTGGTCAAGACTCACACAATATCTATCTATATATCGATATGTCTAAAGAAAAAATATGTGCACAATTTCTTTAATATAGCTGTGTACTTGTATTGCATAAATATAAAATATTAGGAAGCAAAGTCCTTAGCGAGTGATGTTTACCCTGTCACCTCAGAAAAAACAAACAGTAAGCTTTCAGACACCGCCTACCTGCCTCCACCGACTGAGATTGACTTTCCTTAACCAACGCGCCTAAGACCGCTTGTGTAAAACATGATCCCCCGGATGTCTCTCTCAACACAATTGCGCTAAATCGCGCCAATACCAAGACCCGCCCATCATGGGCGTCAGAGCCCGGGAAAAACAATCAATACGCCCATAAAGGCCAAAACCCCGGAGTCTAGTAGTGTCAGCTCCGGAACTCTCCCAGCGTCAGCCTTTCCCTTAGTGAAACTCTTTCCATCTGCATAATAAAAAGGAATAGCCCGAGTATACACCTAATAGTATAACATCCCAGCGCTTCTAGGTTACAGTAGGCATGCTAGAGTGTCTGGGTAATATAAATTCTATGACGGTTCCCATTCTTTTCTTATACTAATGAGGACCGGCATATAGTGACAGGAAGCCTTAATAGCCCCTGACAGCAAGTAAAAGCACAGTCATTCTGAGCTATGTCACACCTTTTTCTGTATTCTTTTTCAGTGTCAAGCCCCAGAGAAAAAGACTGCACTTACCTTCATGCTGAGGAACAGCATGAGAAATTTCACAGTGTCAAGAGGTCCACTCTTCCTCCTGAGGTCCTTTGAAGATAGAAGGGCCTTAGTTAAAGCTTCTCTAAGACCAACACAGAATAGCAGCATGAATATGGGAGGCACAGAGGGGTTAAAAAAAACCAGTTCCCATAGTCAGAAATCCAGAGGCTGCTCTGTAGTAAAATAGTACACTTTGGCACCATTTAAAAATAAAAAACTCGAGGGGGGGTGGAGCCAACAGCGTACAACAGAGGTCGCAAGTTTTCAGAGCTCCGGAATAGTTTTTGATAATTAGGATCTTTATCTCCCTTGTGGGAGCACAGTTGTTACGATGGATACCCGCTTGAAGCGATCTCCAAAAGTAGAACAAGAGCAGACTTCACTCAAATAGATCACGGGTCTCAGGAAACACTCAAGTGTTTTGATGTTTCTAACACCGCTTACCATCAGGTTGCCTTCAATACCACTCCAATGGCTTTACACTTCAGGATGGCAGCACGTCAACTCCCTCCTACTCACAGTCAAAGCTGTCTACCTTATTCTTTCTGGCATCTCGCCCTTGAGATGCATGCTATAAAGGTACATTTTGAGATCGGGTCACAGATGGCTAGGATGGGTATTGGGTAGGAAAGGCAGGCTACCTTCCATGCCGACAGACTTGGCAGCATTACGGCAGTCCCTAAACAAACTTTTATACTGGACAGCTTTCCCATAGACCTTTTCTAAGCTTCTTATGTGCCCATCCTGGCTGGGATGCCGGACTTCATGCCTACATATACCGCAGACTTCTATAACAGTTTACACAGGTTCTGAGTAGCGGGTTGCTAGTTTCCACAACGACAAAGTGCAAGTGAGGGCCATCATACCCAGTTAGAATACATAGGTGACACGCTGTTTATACTATTGATCCCAGGAATGGCGAAGTTAGAAATTTATACTCTCCCTCTATAAATGCCAGACCTGCTAAATAAGATTAGTCTCTCATGTGATTAGACACTACTGAGCACATTGATAATAGGCTTGATATTACTTAGTTTATTTACTTATATGTTGCTCAATTTGTTTTCTATAATGCTGTTGGTTATCGATCAGATGTGTAACTACACGTTCAATTTTGTATTGGAAACTTTAAGTAGCTATATTGTTCATTATAAGTTAGATTAGATCTAGACCATGTTGAAATTATATTCCTTTTATGTGTTGAAATACTGTTTGTTCTGTTGCACCTAACTAGTACCCAGAAAACCTGGGAAAGCTTATTCTCTCTTATCAAATCTGCTATCGATTAGGTAGGCTGAAGGCTAGAGTAAGTTGGTGAAGACCTTGTTGCCTAAAAACACTCTCAGTCCCTAGTTAGATTTTGGAGCTAAACACATACATTCCTTCATAAGTTAAAATAAATCACCTTGCCTACCCACCATATGTGAATAATCCCCCCTCCCCCCCCCCCATATAATGTGCCTTCCAGTTATGGAGGACTACCCAAGCGGTTTACCTCTCTCATACCGCAACCTTAATAGTAGCATATCCATTTCTAGTGCCCAGAATCAGGTGGCTTAAGTTCTAAATTGTAAGCCACATATTCCTGCTAGTTTATTATGTTCTCTGGGCTTCAGCATGAGATCCTGTTATTATATATCCCTATGTGACTCCTATACAAATTATCAGGCCCAAGAGGTCTTAAATGCTCTTTAGGGGAATATTTCTAAGAAAAATTAGAAAACTTGAGGTTCATCTTTTAAATATTCAGCTGTGTGTGTACCTCGCTAGATTTGATTGTTAAAGTTTATGTTTATTTTGAATACACACTGCAAATTGTTGTTTTGTTGTGTTATATCTTATAGCATGCTGATGATACTTATTTGTTTGTTCTTATGAGAACCTCAATAAAGATTATTTTATAAAAAAAAAAAAAAACTCTTGATTGAAGAATCTAAACTAACACCTCATTTTACCTCTTCCTATCACTAACACAGGCAAAGAGAATGACTGGGGTGGGAGGGAAGGGAGGAGCTATATATACAGCTCTGCTGTGGTGCTCTTTGCCTCCTCCTGCTGACCAGGAGGCGATATCCCATAAGTAAGGATGAAATCTGTGGACTCGTCATATCTTGTAAAAGAAAAGGCAGCTGTACAAGCATAACAAAACTTAAAGTGACAGTCTACTCCAGAATTGTTATTGTTTAAAAAGGATAGATAATCCCTTTACTACCCACTAGTCCTAAAGCCCGTTCACATGGGCCATTTTTGCAGTACAACGGTCCCACCCCTTGCTCTCTCTCTCCCCCTGTCTTTTGCGCTCTCTCCCCCTCTCTTCTGCGCTCTCTCTTGCTCCACCTCTCTTTTGCTCTCTCCCCCCTCTCTTTTGTGCTCTCTCCCCCTCTCTTTTGCGCTCTCTCCCCCTCTCTTTTGCGCTCTCTCTCGATCCACCTCTCTTTTGCTCTCTCTCTCCCCCCTCTCTTTTGCTCCCTCTCTCCCCCCTCTCTTTTGCTTCCTCTCCCCCTCTCTTTTGCTCTCTCTATCCCCCTCTCTTTTACGCTCTCTCTCTCTCCCCCTCTCTTTTACGCTCTCTCCCCCTTCTCTTTTGCGTTCTCTCTTTTGTGCTCTCTGTCTCCCCCCTCTTTTACGCGCTCTCTCGCCCCCTCTCTTTTGCTCTCTCTCTCCCCCTCTCTATTGCTATCTCTCCCCCTCTCTATTGCTCTCTCTCCCCCCTCTCCTTTTCTCTCTCCCCTCTCGTTTTTGCTCTCTCCCCCCTCTCTTTTTCTCTCTCTCTCTCCCCTCTCTTTTTCTCTCTCTTCCCCCGACCACGCGCACTTTCCAAGCAACAGCATGTCAGGTAAGGCCAGGTGTGTTTGTCCTTGTGCTGTCTCTACTGCGCATGACAGCTTCGGACAAACACACTTGGCCTTTTATATAATAGGATTCCCCAGTATAGCCAACACAATATACTTTTCACCTCTGTGATTACTTTGTATCTAAGCATCTTTAGACTGCACACTTATTTCAGTTCTTTTGACAGACTTGCATTTTAGCCAATCAGTGCTGACTCCACAGGAGTGAGCACAATGTTATCTATATGACACACATGAACTAGCGCTGTCTAACTGTGAAAACCTGTCAAAATGCCCTCAGATAAGAGGCAGCTTTCAAGGGCTTAGAAATTAGTGTATGAGCCTACCTAGGTTTAGCCTTCAACTAAGAATACTAAGTGATCAAAGCAAATTTGATGATAAAAGTAAATTGGAAAGTTGCCCTATCTGAATCATGACATTTCGACTACAATGTTAGCTTTATAGACGTCCCTATATCTCAGCCTAGGAAAAAACATAATTTATGCTTACCTGATAAATTTATTTCTCTTGTGATGTATCGAGTCCACGGATTCATCCTTACTTGTGGGATATTCTCCTTCCCTACAGGAAGTGGCAGAGAGAGCACCCACAGCAGAGCTGTCTATATAGCTCCCCCCTTAGCTCCACCCCTTTTGACCGAAGGCTAGGAAGAAAAAGGAGAAACCATAGGGTGCAGTGGTGACTGAAAATTTAAAAATAAAAATATATATGCCTGTCTTAAATAAACAGGGCGGGCCGTGGACTCGATACATCACAAGAGAAATAAATTTATCAGGTAAGCACAAATTATGTTTTCTCTTGTAAGATGTATCGAGTCCACGGATTCATCCTTACTTGTGGGATACCAATACCAAAGCTTTAGGACACGGATGAAGGGAGGGACAAGACAGGGACCTTAAACGGAAGGCCCCACTGCTTGTAGAACCTTTCTCCCAAAAATAGCCTCCGAAGAAGCAAAAGTATCAAATTTGTAAAATTTGGAAAAAGTATGAAGCGAAGACCAAGTCGCCGCCTTACAAATCTGTTCAACAGAAGCCTCATTTTTAAAAGCCCATGTGGAAGCCACAGCTCTAGTAGAATGAGCAGTAATTCTTTCAGGGGGCTGCTGTCCAGCAGTCTCATAGGTCAAACAGATTATACTTTTCAGCCAAAAGGAAAGAGAGGTAGCTGTAGCCTTTTGGCTTCTCCGTTTAGAAGAATAAACAACAAACAATGAAGATGTTTGACAGAAATCTTTGGTTGCTTGTAAGTAGAACTTTAAAGCACGAACCACATCAAGATTGTGCAACAGACGTTCCTTCTTTGATGAAGGATTAGGACACAGAGAAGGAACAACAATCTCTTGATTGATATTCTTATTAGAAACAACCTTAGGAAAATGCATGGAAAATAAGATAAGGGGAATCACACTGTAAAGCAGATAGCTCAGAAACTCTTCGAGCCAAAGAGATAGCAACTAAGAACAAAACTTTCCAAGATAGAAGCTTAATATCTATGGAATGCATGGGTTCAAACGGAACCCCTTGAAGAACTCTAAGGACTAAGTTTAGGCTCCAAGGCGGAGCAGCAGGCTTAAATACAGGCTTAATTCTGACCAAAGCCTGACTAAAAGTTTGAACGTCTGGGACATCTGCCAGACGTTTGTGTAGTAGAATAGACAAAGCAGATATTTGTCCTTTTAAAGAACTAGCTGATAATCCCTTCTCCAAACCCTCTTGGAGAAAAGACAATATTCTAGGAATCCTAATCTTACTCCACGAGTAACCTTTGGATTCACACCAATAAAGATATTTGCGCCAAATCTTATGATAGATCTTCCTGGTGACAGGCTTTCTAGCCTGAATCCGGGTATCAATGACCGACTCAGAGAATCCACGCTTTGATAGAACTAGGCGTTCAATCTCCAAGCAGTCAAACGCAGAGAAACTAGATTTGGATGTGAGAACGGACCTTGGATTAGAAGGTCCCGCCTCATTGGCAGGGTCCACGGTGGAACCGAGGACATGCCCACTAGGTCTGCATACCAAGTCCTGCGTGGCCACACAGGTGCTATCAGAATCACCAAAGCTCTCTCCTGCTTGATTCCAGACGTGGAAGGAGAGGAAGCGGTGGAAATACGTAGGCCAGATTGAAGGACCAAGGTACTGCTAGAGAATCTATCAGTACCGCCTTGGGGTCCCGGGACCTGGACCCGTAACAAGGAAGTTTGGCATTCTGATGCGACGCCATCAGATCTAATTCTGGTGTGCCCCATAGCTGAATCAGCTGAGCAAATACCTCGGGATGGAGTTCCCACTCCCCCGGATGAAAAGTCTGACGACTTAGAAAATCCGCCTCCCAGTTCTCTACTCCTGGAATGTGGATTGCTGAGAGATGGCAAGAGTGATCCTCTGCCCATCGGATTATTTTGGTTACTTCCATCATCGCTAGAGAACTCCTTGTTCCTCCCTGATGATTGATATAAGCTACAGCCGTGATGTTGTCCGACTGAAACCTGATGAATTTGGCTGCAGCAAGCTGAGGCCATGCCTGAAGCGCCTTGAATATCGATCTCAGATCTAGGATGTTTATCGGAAGAAGAGATTCCTCCCGAGACCATGAGCCCTGTGCTTTCAGGGATTTCCAGACTGCACCCCAGCCTAGCAGGCTGGCATCTGTCATTACAATGAGCCACTCTGGCCTGTGGAAGTACATTCCCTGAGACAGGTGGTCCTGAGACAACCACCAGAGAAGAGAATCTCTGGTCTCCTGGTCCAGATGCAGTTGAGGAGATAAATCTGCATAATCCCCATTCCACTGTTTGAGCATGCATAGTTGCAGTGGTCTGAGGTGTAGGCAGGCAAAAGAAACTATGTCCATTGCCACTACCATGAGTCCGATTACCTCCATACACTGAGCCACAGATGGCCGAGGAATGGAATGAAGAGTTCGGCAAGTGGTTAAGAGTTTTGATTTTCTGACTTCAGTCAGAAATATTTTCATTTCTACCGAGTCTATCAGAGTCCCCAGAAAGGAAACTCTTGTGAGAGGGAAGAGAGAACTCTTTTTTATGTTCACCTTCCACCCGTGAGATCTCAGAAAAGCCAACACAATGTCCGTATGAGACTTGGCTAGCTGAAAAGTCGATGCCTGAATTAAGATGTCGTCTAGATAAGGCGCCACTGCTATGCCCCGAGGTCGTAGAACCGCCAGAAGGGACCCTAGCACCTTTGTGAAAATTCTTGGAGCCGTGGCTAACCCGAAGGGAAGAGCCACAAACTGGTAATGCCTGTTTAGAAAGGCAAATCTGAGAAATTGATGATGATCTCTGTGAATAGGGATGTGTAGATACGCATCCTTTAAATCCACGGTAGTCATATATTGACCTTCCTAGATCAGAGGCAGAATAGTCCGAATGGTCTCCTTCTTGAATGATGGAACCTTGAGGAACTTGTTTAGAATTTTGAGATCCAAGATTGGTCTGAAAGTTCCCTCTTTTTTGGGAACCACAAACAGGTTTGAGTAGAACCCTAGTCCCTGTTCCTCTTTTGGGACTGGGCGGATCACCCCCATGGTAAGTAAATCTTCTAAATCTTCTAGTTAATTCTTCGTAAGAATGCCTCTCTCTTTGTCTGGTTTACAGACAATCGAGAAATATGAAATCTCCCCCGTGGAAGGGAGTCTTTGAATTCTAGAAGATATCCCTGGGACACAATTTCTAAAGCCCAGGGATCGTGAACATCTCTTGCCCAAGCCTGAGCGTAGAGAGAGAGTCTGCCCCCTACTAGATCCGGTCTCGGATCGGGGGCTACCCCTTCATGCTGTCTTAGAGGCAGCTGCAGGCTTCTTGGCTTGTTTACCCTTGTTCCAAGCCTGGTTAGGCCTCCAGACTGACTTGGATTGGGCAAGATTCCCCTCTTGCTTTGCAGCAGAGGAAGCCGAAACGGAACCACTCTTGAAGTTCCGAAAGGAACGAAAATTACTTTGTTTGATCTTCATCTTATTTGATCTATCCTGAGGAAGGGCATGACCTTTCCCTCCAGTGATGTCTGAAATAATCTCTTTCAGTTCAGGCCCGAATAGGGTCTTTCCTTTGAAAGGGATGTTCAAAAGTTTAGATTTGTATGACACATCAGCAGACCAGGACTTAAGCCATAACGCCCTGCGTGCTAAAATGGCAAAACCTGAATTCTTTGCCACTAATTTAGCCAGTTGAAAAGCGGCATCTGTAATAAAAGAATTAGCCAATTTAAGGGCCTTGATTCTGTCCATAATCTCCTCTAATGGAGTCTCCATCTGAAGAGCCTCTTCTAGAGCCTCAAACCAGAAAGCAGCTGCAGTAGTTACAGGAACAATGCACGCAATAGGTTGAAGAGAAAAAGAAAAAAAAATTTTTTATCCATAGGATCTTTGAAAGCACAACTGTCTTCGATAGGTATAGTTGTACGCTTAGACAGAGTAGAAATAGCTCCCTCCACCTTAGGGACTGTCTGCCACGAGTCCCGCATGGTGTCAGATATGGGAAACATTTTCTTAAAAACAGGAGGGGGAGAGAACGGAATACCTGGTCTATCCCACTCTTTAGTAATAATATTCACAATCCTCTTAGGAACTGGAAAAACATCAGTGTAAACAGGAACCTCTAAGTATTTATCCATTTTACACAATTTCTCTGGAACCACTATAGGGTCACAATCATCTAGAGTCGCTAATACCTCCCTGAGCAATAAGCAGAGGTGTTCAAGCTTAAATTTAAAGGCCGTCATATCAGAATCTGTCTGAGGAAGCGTCTTTCCTGAATCAGAAATTTCTCCCTCAGATAACAAATCCCTCACCCCTACTTCAGAGCATTGTGAGCGCATATCAGATACGGCTACTAAAGCGTCAGATGGCTCAGCATTTTTCCTAAACCCAGAGCTGTCCCGCTTTCCTTGTAAACCAGGCAGTTTAGATAAAACCTCTGTGAGGGTTGTATTCATAACTGTGGCCATGTCTTGTAAAGTAAAAGAATTTGACGCACTAGAGGTACTTGGCGTCACTTGTGCGGGCGTTACTGGTTGTGACACTTGGGGAGAGCTAGATGGCGAACCCTCATTTACTTCTGACTGAGAATCATCTATTGCTCTATTTTTAAGTGCTAATATATGTTCTTTATAGTTTATAGACATATCAGTACAATTGGGACACATTCTAAGAGGGGGATCCACAGTGGCTTCCAAACATAATAAACAAGGATTTTCCTTGGTGTCAGACATGTTAAACAGGCTAGTAATGTAACAAGCAAGCTTGGAAAACACTGTAATCAAAGTAAAAAACACTTAGAAATAAAACGGTACTGTGCCTTTAAGAGAAAAAAAACTGCACCAGTTCTGCAAAACAATGTAAAAAAGCAGTAAACTTAACGAAATTTTTAAAGTAGCATTATAAAGGCTTAGTAACTTTGCACAGCTATGCAAATAAACAATTAACCCTTAAATTGCAAAAACGGATTTAAAAAACGTTAACCCCAATAAAAAAGACTTTCAGCACCATGCCACAGCTCTGCTGTGGCTCCTACCTGCCCTTCAGAACGATTTGTGGGGGGAAAAAACTTCTTTAACAACCCTCAAACACAGCAAAAACGACAGGAGAAGCAGTGATATGTCTCACGGGAAAGGAAACTGCGCAACTGAGGCGCAAAAATAGGCCCCTCCTACCTCACTCGATGTTTTGAGGCCTACCAGAGAAACACCAGAGTGTCTCTTAATTAAACATGTGAGTTACAAAACTCAAAACCAAGCCCCAATGACCCCTTTAGTCCCTTCAAAAAACGTTATAAATGCATCAAAAAAATAAAACATTTTTTCCTAAGAGTGTCACCAGTAACTAATGAGCCCTTGCAAGCAAGCTGAAATTCCTGTTAAAGTATCTGAATACAGCTTACCCTTCCCTCATGGGGATATTGTCAGCCTTTTCTAGATTTAACACAGTCTGTCTAGAAAAATATAGACTGAACATACCTCATATGCAGCTTAGTCTGCAAACCGTTCTCCCAACTGAAGTTGTCCTATACTCTTCAGGCCTTGTGAGAACAGCAGTGGATCGTAGTTACAAAGTGCTAAGATCATCATCCTCCTTGCAGAAATCTTCATCCCTTTTCTGCCAGAGAGTAAATAGTACACACCGATACCATTTAAAATAATAAACTCTAGCTTGAGAAGTAAAAAAAAAAAACCTACATTTTAGTCACCACATAGCTCTTTGCCCTTCCTAGCAGTTAAGCAGGCAGAGAGAATGACTGGGGGTGGAGCTAAGGGGGGAGCTATATAGACAGCTCTGCTGTGGGTGCTCTCTCTGCCACTTCCTGTAGGGAAGGAGAATATCCCACAAGTAAGGATGAATCCGTGGACTCGATACATCTTACAAGAGAAAAATGTCTTCAAGGAACATTTAAGATGAAAAATAAATGCACATCAGTGTATTTCAGTTTCAGTCAGAGATATTTTTGCAATTAAGTCTATTAAGAAAAATACTTCTACTAACAGCTATCACTATTTAGTGAAAGCTTTTTAAGTGGGTGATGATGTGTACCTGCATTACTGCTCAAGTAGGCTCTTACATCACTGAGCAGAGTGTGAACCTACAGCTGTATGCTTTACAGGTCTAGTGTACAGAAAAAGCTTTAAAGGGATATAAAATCCAAACATTTTCTTTTGTGAGTAAGACAGAGCATTCAATTTTTAAAAAAAAAAATCCAATTACTTCTATTATCAAATTTGCTTGGTTCACATGGTATTCTGTGTTGATACCAAGAGATACCAAGATAGGCTTTTTAAACACTATATGAAAACATGACAGGCACCTAAGCATACATCCCTGCATTTAAAAAAAAAAAAGATACCAAGAGATCAAAGAAAAATTGATAATAGAAGTAAATTAGAAAGTTTAAAATTGCATGTTCTATATGAATCGTGGGTTTCATATCCCTTTAACCAAAACAGTGATAGCATTAACTTGCGTTTTTGCAACAGATTAGTGAGACAAGGGGTTATGAAGATCAGAATGGAGTGCAGGACCACTAACATTCCTGAATATTTTCTCTGTATTTATGAGGTCTGATGCATAAACATGGAGAGAAAAAAAAAAAAACATCTGCAGTATGAATTGAATCTCACCTAAATTATCCTTAATCTGTAATAGTTTTCAGTAGCCATCTACACTGTCACCACATATATAAATAAATATATATATAATAGCTCCAATAATGACAGAGACAAACCAGGAATTTTTCAAATGCAAAAGTCAAATTTACTGTATTGATGATATATGATCCAGGGTTCTGACCCTAAAATGGGCCGGCTACTAAGCTTACATTCCTGCTTTTCAAATAAAGATACCAAGAAAACTAAAACAAATTGCTAATAGGAGTAAATTAGAAAGTTGCTTACAATTGCATGCTCTATCTGAATCATGAAAAAGCTGGGGACAGGGCATGATTAGAACGCCACAGAAAGCCTATTAGCAAGATTTGAGTGTATGAAGACATACAAGGCACAGGTGGGATTGTAGGACTCTCTTACCACAAACATTTGACAATTTCTCTAAGGCTATTCCAAAGCAAAAAGTTGTGAACCACTAGTTTATCACAGCGCAAAAAAGAGTTACCAGAAACTCTAATCCTGTGTAACAATGGAGCTTACCAACGGTGTCTCCAGCAACCAAAAACAGTGAGGCACACAGGGTTTTACAGTCAACCGCAAAGAAGCCAGTAATAATTACCAAAGCCAAACTTACTAATGAAATAATGAAGCACTCGCCATTATGTGTACATAAATATAATTATTACATAGCAAGACACATCCACTGGTCCCGGACTAGTAAGGAAATTGCAGTGAATGAATAAGAAATTTGTTTTTGCCTTAACACTGACTGTAGAAAATGTGATTGGTGGAAACCACCCCCTCAACCCCACTCCTAGGGACGGCTATGAAGCTTACAGTAAGTACAAGATAGAATAATTATTTGACAAACACAAAACCTTGTTTTGACAATATTTATAAAGTTTTTTTTGTTTTGTTTCATTTTGTTTGCAATGCCCGGGTAGCTGATGTAGTCTCAACTGGAATTTATACGGGAAGAGCGATGGGAAAAATGGTTTACTCATTATCATCATATCACTCTGCCCCTCAAATTATAAACCAATTTTGAAATAGAATGATATATAATGCAACCATTAAGTGCTGCCTAACTTGTGGACTCTATACAAAAAAAAAAAAATCACAATGTATTATATATACCATCTGCTTAGCTCCATCAATACAGTTTTGAAAACATATAGTTTATTCTGCAGGAAAGATAAATTAGAGCTTCTACAATTCTCACAATTTATGGGATTTGGTAGATATGTCCTGCAGACCAGACCCTCTTTTCCATAGTAAATTCTGGAGCCAAACAAGCTGCACCCAGAAATGCCTAATCTTATCTTACCTAGACTCTGGACCAATCAGCACCCCCATATACTGCTCTGGCTAAGCCCCTGGGCCTCCCTTGCTCTGTCCCAGATAACCCCTAGACCACCAACACTGCACTCCTTGGATTCCAAGGCAAGGGTAAAAAAAGAAGTTTTGTCCAGTACTGACTATGTTCCCTTAAATTCCTTAATAACAACAATATCCTTCTGTTTCTTTTGGAAAATGCTAAAATTGGCTGCATACATGCAAAAAAAAAAAATATTGGCAGCAACAGCATTAATTTGTTCATGTTGTTAAACATTAATATAAAAATAAAGACTAGCAAAATAAAAACTACACAAATACAGATATCTTTATATTTAACAAATATTACTCTAATATTTTATCAGTCATATAAAATCACTATTTACATAGAATGTGTTATAATTAACCTCTTGGCTGCTAGAGAGGGACTTTGTGGAACAATGGATTGCAGCATTCTTTGAAAGCCAAGGGTTAATGTTTACATTTCAAGGGAGTGAAAGTTGACAGCACCATGAAGCATGTCTGTCTCATTAGAAGCATGCATGATAATACCATGATAAAGCCATTAACTCAACAAAGGCAATAAAATAATTTGTCACCAATTAGTAGCAATTATCTTAAGTGTATCAATTAAACAGTACCGGTAGTTGTTTAACCTTTGTAAAGCTAATAGACCAAAGCAACTTCAATGGTTGTAATTTTAGCAATCCTTTCAATGGTTTACTCTGGCTATTGTGTGTTTGTGATGTCAGAAAATCTTTTCAGTGTAATGAAACACTTCAGAATAAATTAAGCGCATACTGATCATTGACACACGTCAATTGAATGAAAAAAATAATAATAACTTATAACCCAGGTGTCTGACATAAAAACAGATTTTATTTACACTGATCAATAGCTTCTATAGTATCTTTGTAATCTATTGTCAAATTTATCTTCCACTACATGTTTCCCATAAAGCAAAATAAACAACAGTGGCTTTCTTTTGTCTAAGATAATTATCCATGACCAAGGGTAAAGCCTAAGGGCAGAACATCAACTGAGGATCAAGTCATGGGCACTTATTAAACAATACAGAATCAATTGCCTATCCAATAAAAGAAATTTGCAATATACAATTATTTTGGTTTCTTAGACAAATCTGGGTAATCTATTTCCATATATTTTGACAAAATTTGTAATTGTTCATTATCAGCAATGTTAAACTTTACATTTTGTTTAGATTTAGATTTTTTTTAAATATATATATATATATATATATATATATATATACAGTGAGGCCCCGGTTTACGCACGACTCGGTATACGAAATTTCGGTTTACGAAATCGAAATTTGAAGAAAAATTGACTCGGTTTACGAATTTTTTTCGCAATACGAAACAAAATGCCGGTTTGCCCCCCTCGGTTTACGAATATTTTTTGCAATACGAAACCAGTGGCCCCTGTGCCCCCTGCATACTCAAGTATGATTGAATTAATGAAGTTTGGGTACCAGTGTGGAGGTGTTGGAGAGGTTTTGGAGCCATTTTGCAGCAAGTTGTTGAGCCTTTTGGAGTCATTTGCAGCAAGTTGTTAAGCCTTTTGGAGCCATTTGCAGCAAGTTGTGGAGCCTTTTGGAGACATTGGAGCCATTTGCAGCAAGTTGTTAAGCCTTTTGGAGCCATTTGCAGCAAGTTGTGGAGCCTTTTGGAGACATTGGAGCCATTTGCAGCAAGTTGTTAAGCCTTTTGGAGCCTTTTGGAGCATTTTTTGGACACTTTATTTGAATTTTTTCGGACCTCCGGAACGCATTAATTGATTTTCAATGCATTCCTATGGGAAACTGTGTTTCGGTTTACGAATTTTTCGCAATACGAAACGACCCGGAGAACGAATTAAATTCGTAAACCGAGGCCTCACTGTATATATATATATATATATATATATATATATTATTCACAAATGTGTGTTTACATAACCAGAAAAGGCTCACGTGACCCCTGTGGGGAGAGGTCTTATTAGAAAGCTAGTTTGTGGTATATTACTGAAGAGCATTAGTAGGCTATAGCCTTGTAAACTCAAGTGTAAAAACTGTGATTAAACATGACTTAATAAAATGATGGTAAAATAAAAATAAATACATAAATACAAAATGTATTCAGTTTAAAAAAGTTCACAACCTTATATTTCATATTATTAACATTACATCTCTAAACAATCATTATATGAAAATATAACCCCCGGCACCCTGCTGCAAGAATTCTATTACCAAATGAGGACAGCTCTAACCAATTAAAACAGTTCATAGGCAAAAAAGTTATATTATGCTTTTTCTAAGTTAAAGGGGCAGTGTACTGTAAAATTGGTTAACCTTTACTGAGTTTTTTTGTATAAAAAATAGTTTGCTTTTTCCTTTTGAAAACACGCTCCTTTAAATGAGTTGCATCTACAGGGAAATCAGATATGTTTATTTTATCATTTTCTATACACACATTTTCATCCTTATCTTAACATTAAGAAACAATTGGCGAAACAGGTTATAAAAATAAATTGCTACATACATACAAATAATGTTTGGGTTTTCCAACAGTGTAACCTTGTATCTATGATTAAAGGGATATTGAAAAAAAAACCTTCTTACCTTTTTAAGATGTCTTCATTGCGTCATTTTGAAAGGGCCATTGGCTGCTTTGCAATACAAATGTGCACTCCTAAGAATTAAAGGTATAGTCTAGTCAAAATTAAACTTTCATGATTCAGAAAGAGTAGTCAATTTTAAGAAACTTTCTAATTTACTCCTATTATCAATTTTTCTTTGTACTCTTGGTATCTTTATTTGACAAAGCAAGAATGTAAGCTTAGTAGCCGACTCATTTTTGGTTCAGCACCTGGGTAACGCTTTTTGATTGGTGGCTTAAAGGGACACTGTACCCAAAAATTTTCTTTCGTGATTCAGATTGAGCATGCAATTTTAAGCAACTTTCTAATTCACTCCTATTATCAATTTTTCTTCGTTCTCTTGCTATCATTATTTGAAAAAGAAGGCATCTAAGCTTTTTTTTGGTTTCAGTACTCTGGACAGCACTTTTTATTGGTTGATGAATTTATCCACTAATCAGCAAGGACAACCCAGGTTGTTCACCAAAAATGGGCCGGCATCTAAACTTACATTCTTGCATTTCAAATAAAGATACCAAGAGAATGAAGAAAATTTGATAATAGGAATAAATTAGAAAGTTGCTTAAAATTTCATGCTCAATCTGAATCATGAAATAATTTTTTTGGGTACAGTGTCCCTTTAATGTAGCGAACAATCAGCAAGCGCTACCCAGGGTAATGAACCAAAAATGAGAACAAAGAAAAATTATAATAGGAGTAAATTAGAAAGTTGCTTTACATTGCATGCTCTTTCTGAATCATATCCCTTTAACTAGTATCAGTCTTATATTATCTAAGGACAGTCGTTCAGCCAATCTAAAGGTGATATGGGAGTAAATCATTAAAGAGCACAGAGGACAGTGCAAAGCTCTTGCAGAAAAGTTGTCTTCACCACTTTCAACAGAAGAAACAAAGTCATCTTCAAGAAGATTACTTTTTTACTCCTACCTTCTGTTTTAAAAATAAAAAAGGGACAAAAATGACTTGCACATAAAAATGTTTATAAAATTTCTTCAGCCTGTGGAAGCACTAAAAAGATGTAGCTCAAAGAGTTATTAAATTATGTATAAGTTGCTCGTTGACACTAGTACAGTATTCTAAAGCAAATACTACTCCATAATATATTCATACTTTGATTATTTATATTTATGTTACAGAAAACTTTTAAAGGGCCATTATAACAAAATGTTGAAGTACATGAAAGTGATTCAGCATAGCTGTAAAAAGCTGACTAGAAAATATCACCTGAGCATCTCTATGTAATAAAGGAAGATATTTTACCTTAAATTTCCCAAGTATTCACATCCCACTGTAAAGAGACTTTAAGCAGCCAGTCAGGATGCTTGTCCCAGGACAAGCTAGGGAGTGTGTGTCTGTCATGTGCAGTCATATTATTTTAATATTCAGTTTAAGTACATTTTATGAAATCTCAAATGATTTAGCATATGAGAATTATGTCCCTTTAAGTATTAGCTGGCAAGGAAAATGGACATATTGCTTTATGTATTTGGTAGCCCTATCAAATGAAATGTATAGTTTTCAAGTAGAACAAGTAAGCTTTCTTAGAGATGTTGGCAGGCAAGGAGATAAGATTCTGACTCAGGGGAGATGCCTGAAACTCAGCTCTATTGCTTTTGTGCACACTGCTGGAATGTGCTGGCTTTCCTTTTTGCTCTTTGTGTCTAGTTCTCTGGCTTCACAAGCTGTATCTTAAGCCATGCAGGGTCAGGGCAAACAGAGAACTGCATTCATGAATAGATCAAGTTTATGTGAGAATCTGCTCCTCTTGTGCCCTCAATTTCCATATGAATTGTTAATAAAATCTCAGTCTGAAAGCACATGATCGCATCAGTGGGGAAGTCATGCAGAGAATGCCCTAGCTAAGAAAAAATTGCTTTATCTTTTTCACCCTCTTTCTGCGTTCGTGGGAATTAAGCCTTGTAACCCCTCCCAAACAACCCCCGCCACCCTTGCCCCCCCATGCAACACCTGATCACCAGAGAACAGATTGTAACAACCAGTTAGACACAAAAGAAACATCCATTGTAGAGACACAATTATAATAAACTTCACCTGTTTAGCAGTTGGCCATCACAGACACCTCCAAGAAGGGATCAGTCAAATCTTTAACTATTATAATCATCTAACAGCTGATACAAGTGGGTTGAGGATTTTCCCACAGCTTTTTGACATTGGCTGGGCCAAAGTGCAGCAAAAACAATCAGAGGTCATGCATGGTGCAAAGAAGAGAACCAGATAGCAATTAACTTTAGCTTCCCATGAAAAAGCATTAGTAAAAGACAATACTTGCTGCTGTGATGTGTACGTGCCTCGAGCTTTCCATAACGCAAATGGATCGCTTGCTTTTATATATATATATATATATATATATATATATATATATATATATATATATATATATATATATATATATATATATATACACAGTAAGGCAATGGTGGTTAAATACTTATGATTGGTGACATCAATACTTTGTATTGTTTTTTTCATTTCGGATTTGTTTTATTTTTTCCATTTACTGATGGGTTACTTTATGTGGCTATAATTTTGTATTCTTGGGACTCTTTAGTCTGCACAAATTTTTGCAACAACTAATTTGTGAGTGGCAGTCTTATTACCATGAGAGAGAGATATAGAGAGAGAAAGAAAGAGAGAGATGTATGTATATATATATATATATAAATACATACATGCATATAGACATACACACACACTACAAACACACATATATATATAGCAGTTAATTTGACACTCATAGCATTTAGCAAATATATTTGAAGTTTTGGGGAGGTTTACTTCTCTTCTTCAAAGGAAAAAAAATACCCTGGTATTTGGAAGTATGTAAGTAAGAGTGTGATGGTTCCCTATATATATATATATATATATATATATATATATATGGTCTGAGGAAGGGGTGAATGCCCCGAAACGTCACTGCCGAATAAATTATTTGTGGTGTTTAAATCCAGTGAGTGCTTATCCTTGTCCAGATTATATATATATACACACATATACAGTATATATATATATATATATATATATATATATATATATATATACACACATATACAGTATATATATATATATATATATATATATATATACACACACACACACACATATATATATATATATATATATATATATATATATATATATATATACATACATACAGTATATGTGCATTCCCTAATGCTATAATTTTATATATCACAGATTTATTTACTATTGATCAAGTTAAAAAGCTTTAGGAATAAACAAAGCAGATCAAATAATGGCTATGGTCCTCATAATTTAATAAATATCAGTGATGGACTATCATTTATTTTAATTATCATCATCCTTATCTTGTTAACACAAACATATGTAATAACACTTCTAAAAATTTTAACACATGAATAACATACAATTTGACATTAACTGACTTAAATACAAAGCTTTCATAAACTGAAACCCAATAAAACAATATTTGAAAACACCCTGTAACCTGAATGTCATTTTTGTTAATATTTATTTTTGTTTTGTTTCATTTGTTTTTGTTAGGATTCCTTTGGAGGCGTTTTCACATTAGAAATAACATATTCTGGCAGTATGTATATAGCACCAATTATATTATTGGTATTTTTTACCTTTCTTTCTTAAAAAGGTAATTTCACTGAAAGACATTCTTTTCGTCATCTATCTAGTGATAGAATACATTCTTCCATTTTAAACCTTTTACTTTTTTAATTATTTTATTTTTTGTTTAATGAAAAATGGCGGACATATTACAAATAATCTCTTCATTGCTACAAAGCTGTAAAGCTGTGGGGAACCCACCACTGCCACAAAAACCATAAATACAATGAAACCCAACCTAGAGATAGTAATGTTAAAAATGCTCCAGATACAGAAATATTTGTATTCTGTATTTTCTATGAAGAAATATAAGTGTCAGTTTTTTTCAGTTAAAATAACAGCAAAAAAAAAATAAAAAAAAATAACAGCAAGCTAGGATTCCCAAGAAATAAGAAACATTTTGAGAGATGAACAGCTAAAATGTGAGAATTAATACAATTTTTTTTCTTCCTAATCCTAAACAGATGGGAGCCACTGATAAGATATAAAACATTACCAGGTGTGGATTATGGGACAACACAATCTATTTCCACTAGTTCCTCAGTAATCTAACTAAAGCTAACTAATCTAACTAATTACTAATCTAACTAATTACTAATCTAACTAATTACTAATCTAACTAATTAGAGTAATATACAGTATGTGCCTTCTGCACCATCTCTCTTTCTCCAGTTCTGCAGTCCTTTTTCTCACTGAACCTTTTACTTTCCAACACCTGTCCTATACATTCCACTCCTGGAGCTGGTAGGTATGATCTGCATCTGATAGACAAGTGACTAGTAACCCAGCACTAGTTTGCAAACTACTAATTGAGAATTCTTAAGTTATACAACTAAATATCATTCAAGTCTGTGTATTTTCCCCTGTTATCATACAAAGGATGTTTCAGTTCATCAAAGCTACAAGTAAAATAAAACAAATATTAATCCTGACAATAACATTGTCCAGCAACTACATTATTTGGCCACCAAATTAAAAAGGCAAGTTTTAATGTACTATTCTTAGGTTTTGGAAAAATTACTATATTTGAATTGATATATTTTTAGCTTTTTTTATTGTTTTGTTTTTGTTTTTTTAGATGGGAAAGGTTTAAAAATGACAATTTTACACTATTCAATAGCGACCCAAAAATGTGTTTATTAGTTGACTTATTTCTGTGTCAGACATAAATTTTGTTCTTGACACCCCATTAAAAAAGCCAAAAAATACATGAATAGATTTGTTTTTTGCTGCTGCTGGCTTGTAGCAATAGCTACTACTTTAATCTCAAACTGCTATCTATCTACTCGTCAGCTTCCCGGATGGCCTTCCCCAGAGGAAATAAGGAGTTGACATTTCCATTAACAAACAAATAATGTTGTAAAAAAAATCTTTTCTCAAATTACGTTTCGGTGAGTGAAAATATAATGGAAATAACCCTCTATCATATTATAAATTATACAAAATAAATAATTTTATAGTGCATCTGCACATCAAAATAAATTAGATGATTTTCTCTTTTCCTCAGCTTACGTCATATCAACTGGGAGACAGAATTCTAGGTAGACATAAACTTTGCAATATCTAACCGTTTTGCTTCTAACTTCTCGTTTGTTTTTTTAGTTTGTTTTTTTATTGAGGTTTTTAAAATAAAGCATAATATTGACATACAAAAGTGTACATACAGAGAATACAAAGTTTGACACAGTCAATATCAGTAGAATTATAACTGGTAATATTTAGGATATCATAAACTTCAAATTTTACAATAAAGCTATATCCATTTATCCCCCAAAATATAAACAAAAAATGTAAGTTAAATAGATTACTACTAATGGGAAGTAGTGGCCCCTCTTGCACCACCAAATATATGAGTAAAGAAGAAATGGGGTATTTTTTTTAACCCCAGAGAGATTATTATCAGAGGTGGCATGACTAATAAATAATTGGCCACCTTCCTCAAAGGAGGCCAATGCTAAATTGGGGTAATAGCAGTAGCACTGAGATTAGGATCTAACTATTAACAAACAACATTTCTACGCAAGATAAAGTAAAGGAGCACTTTTACCTATTATACAGTACTGTAGTAAGGATCAATAGCATATTAATTGCTACCATTATTACTGCCATATCTGTTACATATCATCTCTACAACGTCTGATACAAAAAAAACCTCATACAAAAAGACAGAATTATAATCAGGTGAGTGTAGAAATATTATGGCATAATGAAAGTTAAAGGACCAGTCAACACACTAGATTTGCATAATCAACAAATGCAAGATAAGACAATGCAATAGCACTTAGTCTGAACTTCAAATGAATAGTAGAATTTTTCTGACAATTTTAAAAGTTATGTCTACTTCCACTCCCACTGTACCATGTGACAGCCATCAGCCAATCACAAATGCATACATGTACCATGTGACAGCCATCAACCAATCACAAATGCATATTCTGTGAATTCTTGCACATGCTCATTAGAAGCTGGTGACTCAAAAATGTAAATATAAAAAGACTGTGCACTTTTTTTTAATGGAAGTAAATTGGAAAGTTGTTTAAAATTACACGCTCTATCGGACTAATTAAAGTTTAATTTTGACTTAAGTGTCCCTTAAAATTTGGCAGCCAATGTGAACATAATACAATATTACAACCATAAACAACAGCATAACTTGGATCTATACCAGATCTGGGAAATAGGCAAACTATACATAAACACAACATCAATGGATCAATTTACTGTAAAATGTGAGCAATATGGAGCTTCAATTAGGGGAGTCACATCTTATCTTTAGAAACAGCAAAAGTCGAGCTTACTAAATTGCCACAACTACCATAGGAAATACAAATTGCTACTGTGAGGAATATGCTGCTCAGCAAGATGTTGACATGACTGCAAAAGGAGTACATTGGTGCATATAGGGAATCAAACCTTTTCTGCATGGGGTAAAGACAATACGATCATATAAAGTTATGAATAGTACCTGAAAGGCCCTGGGTAAAGTGTCAAGCAATAAAACAATGTACATAAGAAAAACACGTTAATACATATACATCTCAAAATATACAATACCCTCGTCAGAAGCAAGATGAAGCAAGATGAAGTAATACAGAGCAGTCCCACTATCCATTAGTAAAGTCTCAGACTTGACAATGTCCTCACAAGCCCAATAGCTAGCATGCTCAGGGAATAATCTTATAAAGCTATAAGTTATACTATAGCACTCAAAAGGTATAGAAAATTGTAGTAAGTATTAAATGTTTAATATAGTAGAGAAATAGCGCTGTGCTGTTTAAGCTGTGACAGTAATATGACCGTGTCATCCTATGCCGGTCTTATGTAAACTTTGTGTATGTCTGCAGTCCACACACAGTGGATTTGCTTGTAAACCCCAGAAACAACTTTGGAAATCTTGGAAATATTGCATAACTTGTAGAAAAAGATACCTCTCACCATGGTGTCTGATCCCTATAGCACCAGCACGGTGGTTATCCAGATTAGGTGTATGTCTGGGCCCATGTCAGAACTTTATATTTTCCATGCTAGTGTTCTGTAGCAACAGTTGCCGGTGTAGTCCCTATAGCTTTAACAGGCATATTATCATTGACCCTGTATGTACTAAATATTTCAAACACCCAAGCTGTTTCAACTGCAGCAAACATGGTCTCAGCTTCCATATCTAGCTCTCCATACTGTACAGACGACCAACCCAGTCGGGTCAGTGGTGCAATAAAAACACTGCATGCAGCCTCTGTATTCCGACTTCTTGTCGGAACATTGTACAGAACAGACTGCTCACATACATCATCCAGCTCAAGAGGTGCAAAGCCAGGGGATTCCTCAAAATCAGCTCCATTAAAAATGGGAGTCCTAGCACTTTCTTCCACGTGTAATTCTGGAGTTTTGTCAAAAGACTTATCAGATATCTGGTTATGTTTCTGAAAATCTTCAAATAGTACTAACAATGGTCGCACTATGGTTTTACATAATCTCAGGTGTATATATATACATATATATTTTTTATATTTTGTACATGTGACCAGTGCAGCCAATCAGATGTTACCACCCATCAGACTGTAAGAAAAAAGCACCCTCTGCATTCCTTCAATAGATCCCTTGTGCCTATCAGTTGGCTATATAACAGCAGGGTGGCACTCTAGAATAGATAAAATGTTTTAAACGCAAGCTAAAGCAGCTTTTTATGCATCAACCTAGAAGACAACGTGTATCTATATTGTCTCAATGCACTGTGAAGAGGATGGTTTAAGTAGCCAAAATATCTCTAAGGATCACAGTTGGAGAATTGCAAAAGTTAATTGTGTCTTAGGATCAGAAAGTCTCCAAAACTACAATCTGATATCACCTACATCACCACAAGTTGTTTGAAAGGGTTTCAAGAAAAAAAGAGTGCCAATATTATTGGAGGGCACTGTATATATATATATATATATATATATATATATATATATATATATATATATATATATATATATATATAGTATATGTATGTATATGTGTGTGTTTAAGACTTTGTGAAGAACAGCATATTTAGGGAACCCTTGGCTTAGTGAAAACCAGACCTGAGTTTTGTAGCATAGAAGTCTATTAGGTAAGGGATTTGGTGCGGCTATACTCTCAAAGCACCAGGTGATAGCGCACCTGAGGCTTTTGCTCAAGCGCAAACATTTTACTTTCAAAAGTATAGGTTGAACTTGATGGGCTTCTGTCTTTTTTCAACCTCATCTACCATGTTACTATGTAACTTCTAATATGGAAGTAAAAATGGGAGCGTAACGGATTGATCCGAGATGTTAGCGCACCATAGTGCTACAATTTTTATGCATCAATTGTAATCTAGTCCATAGTCATCTCTGGACTTGCAATGCACTGCCAATTCTGAGCTGAATGTGTTGGTTACTCACATATGCTGCACACGTTTAGTTCCCTTGCCCAAGTTCAGTTCTGAAGCAGCAGTTTATTGCTCCTCCTGTGTGGACTTTAATTATGTGTTTACTCTCTTTGTTAGTTTTAAAAACACAGTTCTCTGCAAACAAAAGTACAATAATAATCTAATGATCTTACACTGGGTACAAAATCCCAGCTATTATCAGGTCATGCAAAACCATTTTATTTCTCCACTGTTTCTACTTCAAACCAGACTCCTCTTATCATTTAGAATTTAGAAATGCATTTAATAAAAACGCCTAAAAAACACATAAAAACTACTATACAATGTTTCTGTGCACAAACTGAAACAGCTGGAAATACAGTGTTCATTTACTTGTGTGTAACAGAAACAAATAAAATGTTAAAACTGTGCATTTTGTACGGCTTAAAGCATAACATTTTCAGTTGAGACCTTTCATCTAACAGAATACATTTCCATCCCTGCTAGTTATTGCAAGTCATCACATAAAAGTGCTATAGATTCTTTACAATTACTAAACGACATAAATCCTTAAATGCAAAGAGTTCCAATGACACTTCAAGGGAAAAGTGCCTTAGAGATCTTCCCTCCTGCATGGATTTTTACTCAGCTTGATAAATTGAAATCAATCTCTTAAGCATCCATTTATTTGCAGATTCAAAACTAACGCACAAAAAAAATTACAGTTTACTATTGGTTTATTACAAAAGAAATAACACAATTTCAGGATAATCTATACAATTCAAAATTAATAATTCATTTTAAAATTCTTTGCTGTTTTCCATCTTCATCAATACGTTTATCAAATTGTTATGCCAGCTCAGTTTGTCAGTTTGTTTGTTTGAGAGTTATACAGTAAGTATAATTAAAGGGACATGTAACTCAAAATGTTTCTATCATGATTCAGTTTGTTTGTTTGAGAGTTATACAGTAAGTATAATTAAAGGGACATGTAACTCAAAATGTTTCTATCATGATTCAGTTTGTTTGTTTGAGAGTTATACAGTAAGTATAATTAAAGGGACATGTAACTCAAAATGTTTCTATCATGATTCAGATAGATAATACTATTTTTAAACAACTTTCCTACTGGGAACTAGCTGGCGATAGTTTCATTTTTAATTTAACGCCTTAACTGCTGAGCCATTTCCACCCCTGTGTTGAGCTATTTTGGTGCTGATCACATTTAATCTTAACTGTGGGCCATTTTTTAGGGCTAAACCCACACATACGTATATATTGTATTCTTTCAGCTGACCCAGATGCTGGTACAACGCCGCCCCCTGCAGACTCGCGGCCAATCGGCCGCCAGCAGGGAGGTGTCACTCAACCCGATTGTACTCAATCAGGTTCAATTGTGGCGATTCCTATACGCCTCCTCAGAGCAGGCGGACAGGATTATGAAGCAGCGGTCTTTAGACCGCTACTTTATAACTGCTGTTTCTGGTGAGTCTAACGACTCGCCAGAAACACGGGCCTACAAGCTCCATACGGAGCTTTATAAACTATGTCTGGAGGAAATCCAATACAGTTCAACATCGAAATAACACCATACCTACAGTAAAGCATGAAGGTGGTAATATCCTGTTATGGGGGTGTTTCTCCGCAGCAGGCAATGGAGCACTTGTCAGGATAGAAGTAATAATGGATGGGGTAAAATACCGTCAAATTCTTGAAGAAAATCTGCTACCCTCTGCCAGTAAGTCATCAATGGGAAGAAGGTTTACCTTCCAACATGACAATGACCCAAAGCACACAGCAAAACTGACCACACAGTGGTTGAAGGAGAAAAAGGTGAATGTCCTTGCATGGCCTAGTCAGAGCCCAGACTTAAACCCCATTGAATATATGTGGCATGACTTGAAGACTGCAGTTCACAAACGGTCACCATCAAATGTAACAGAACTGGAGCAGTTCTGCACAGAAGAGTGGGCATATATTGCACAGTCTAGATGTGAAAAGCTAGTAGAGACATATCCCAACAGACTAAAGGCTGTAATTAACGCAAAAGGTGGTTCAACAAAGTACTGACACAAGGGGGTGATCATTTTTCCAACTCAATGATTCTGTTTTTGAATTGTCTATATTTTTGATGGACATGTTGGTGTTATATCTTTCACTTGGATGTTATAAGTTGCACTGAGTAACTACAATTGGATAAACAAAAACTGTGTCTGTCTTTATTTACGTCTGCAAAGGTACGTATAGATATATACAGATATATATATATATATATATAGGAATATCAATTTAAAAATACTTAGAACATATTCTGCTATGTGTAGAACATTGGAATGTGAAATATTTACACTAAATACGTAGTTAAAATCTTTATTAAAAATGAATATTGCATAAATATGCTTTTACATGTTTTTTTTCTACTTAACTGCAAAGGGCTCCAATGGACTTATGTGTATATGTGTCTATATATGTGCACTTATGTGTATATGTGTCTATATATGTGTACATGTGTATTTATGTGTTTATATGTTGTCTGTAAATACACATACACATATATAAATACATATTTATACATATTTAGACATGTAAATATACATACATATATATCTTTAGACTTGTATATCTATGTATCTCTATGTTCAAGCCATTTGACTTCCTTTTTTTAACACCTAAGACCTCATATGTTTGAGCCCTAAAAACTTTTGTGTTCAATATTTTTATTTAGTGTTATTATGAGTGTAACTATACTTTGTAATGTATTTTTGAGATGTTTTGTGCAACTTTTTAGCTTCACAAAACAGTTAATCAGAGCGCTAAAGTCACAGTTATCATTCTAGCATTTACTTTCAACTCGTAATACCAGCGGTAAGCCCGATGTGTGCAAAGACCTGCAATAACCCCTTATCGCTGGCGAGCAAACATTTGCTCTCCACTCATAATTTGCAATAAACGTTTAGCATAGGATGGTGGTAAGTGAGCCCCTAACTACTCAGAACAGCAAGAGGCCAGCGGCCCTACCGGAGGCTGCTAGGAGCACACTCTACCTAAACAGAGGCAATTAGGTTTCTGGAGTTCTCATGACCTACTGTAAAGGAGGAGAAGGGCACTCTAGGCCACCACCTGCAGTATATGCCTCATTCCAGCAGCGTAGCCATCACTCCCCTCAATATCTAACTCTTAGGGGGCCCCAGACATCACCTGCCTATTTTAACTGGTAATGGATCTAGGGAAAGCCAAATCTGAAAGACCACATGCTACAAAGACTAGCTTGAGTAAACCTGTCATGGTAAAATATAATAGCAACCCTATGGAAGCCATAAATACATCACTACCCTTAACATCTGGGAGGAAGGGAAGGTAACTTGCAGATCATCCAGAGGAGAAGAGGATCAGTCAGGCCTGGTACAGTTACTGCTTATGAACAGTAAATTCTGTCTACACCTCCTGAACAGCATCATAGTTGCAAAAATACATTCCTTCTCCTCCTTCCTTTCCCTACAGGAAATGACTGCAAGAGCACAGTGCAGAATGCCCAATGAGGGCTAGACAGATCCTATAGTGTCAGCTTAAGATAACTCTCTAGAACATCTCTGTTTCCGAGTCTAAGATATAAAAAATAAACAAGAATAGTATTTATCTGATGACACCCCACAGGAAGCCACCACTGTCAAAACACATTGTTGTATGTCTGAAGTTTGAAAAAAAGAACCCAGTTGTTCCACAACGTTTTTTGTAGATAGATGAAACCAAAGTTGTGTTTGAAAGGAACACACAATACTATATATGGATATACAGCACACCAATATCAAAACCACATCTCAACTGAAAAGTATAGTGGAGAGGTCAATATGGTTTAAGATTTCTTTGTTGCCTCAGGTCATGGACATCTTGTTCTTATTGACAGAAATATGAAACCCCAACTTTATCATTATAATCTGCAGATGATTATAAGGCCATCTATCTCCCAATTTAAACTCAACAGAAGATGGGTAATGCAATAGGACAACAATCTAGAGCACAATAGTAAATCACCAACAGAATGGCTTTCACAGAAGAAAATTAGCTTTTGGGAGTGGCACAACCAGTGTACCAATCAAAATACTGAGACATGACATGAAGAGAGTGATTTACTCCAGACATCTCAAGAATATTATTGAACTTAAACAATTTTATCAGGAATAATGGTCCACAATTGCTCTTGAACACTGTGCAGGCCTGTTCTACAACTACAGGAAACATTTGGTTGAGGTTATTGCTGCAAAAGGAGGGACAACCAATCCAATTATTCTCATACTTTTTATACTTTTTTCCACCCTGCACTTGTGAATGTTTACACAATGTGTTCAACCAAAACACAAAAGCCAACCGTTTGTATGTAAATGTATTTAAGCAAACTGTGCTATTGTTAAAATCTCATAAAATATTATGGCCAGTTTATGCAGCAATCCAGGTCATATAATTATATAATGGATAGATATATAATAATTTATACTGAAAATACTTACTTTGCATATACAGCAGTTTCTGTACTAGCTGAATTGACAAAAAGAAATGTAACTGTTTAAAAATATCACTTGTCAGTCCCTTATAACACATAAGTAAAATATATATACAGAATTAAAAATATTTTTCCTTAACAATATATATATATATATATATATATATATATATATATATATATATATATATATATATATATATATACACAAAGTACAAAGAGGGTATGGGGGATATGTGGCAAGCGCTAAAATAGGAAAACAATAATAAATAATTTAATAGATAATAATGCTTACATATAAAAATCCTAAATAAGGCTTGTATACAAAAATTATGGATACAGGAAATTGATATACACTTGCACTCCTAATGATATGAAAGTAGTATATGACAGTATGTATCTACATCTAATATAGCATATCTAAAACAAAAAAAAAAAACAATAAAACAATATGCATAAGTGAGATACAGTTCATAAATATCAGAACAAAAATATCAGAACAAAAAATATATACTTAAAAAAAAAAACAAACAAAAAAAAAACACTAAAATCCCACAATATATGTGAGAGAATGAGTTCCAAAGCCGAAAGAACCCAGTTACTGCCACTAGGGTGTACCCATAGAAGTATAAACCATCAAGCTAGAGTCTGATATATTCAGATACACTCCAATAGGTGAAGATAATCCACACAAGCCCTTTTGGGTATATACTCACAGGAACTACCCTCAATCCATATGAGGTAAGGGCAGAGCGTAGGTCCTCAGTGCGGCTTGTGTGTACGTAGTCCGTTGTGCGTTCCTTCCCTTCAGGGTTCCTTATCAGGCTTGAGCAGTATGGGCAGTCTTTCTCCAAGCGTGTGCACGTGAAGTGAGTGCGGGGCCCTCTCAGAGATATCACGGATCCTTCCCCGGTAATCACTGCTCACAGTTTAGCCGTCATTGGCACTATATATATTGAGATGTTTATATTTATTTAGATATACCTGAAAGTAAAAATATAACATCAACTGTAAAAGAACCATTCAAATATCTATAAGTAAAAAGTTTCACAGTAACAAACCAAAAATAGTAACATAAAATATTCTATATACATGTTACAATAACATTACATTCCAATGTAGATTACACTCAAAGGTCCAGTTCCATATTACTTTTTTGGAAAAATAAAGCTATTGCTACTGACCAGGGTTATGCACTGTTACCTCTCAGACGCTACTCGTTCTCTAGTGGCAACTGTCTGATGTATGCCTGGCACACTGCTAGATCAGGGAGCACTGTGCACGCTTTTATGTGCACAGTTGTAGAGCCTGGGCACATTCCCGAGGGCACCGCATGCTTCAACCAAACTGTGCTTGCGTGCCACTATATGTGTATTCAGCTTTTAATTGGCAGTGGTCCCCACATGGTACAAGGGGGCATGGAGACGAACATAAAGTTTTAAGAATCACCGTAAAAATCCATTTTGTTTTTTTTTTGTTTTTTTTTCAAGTAAGTGCACAATAATTGGAACAAAATATTCTATATAGTGTATGGCGAGCTGAAGAGAGTTTAATGGTACTTTAATACGTGATGCGCTAAATCCTATATTTTATCCATATTCCCATGTTATATTACCCCCCACCCACTCCAGTCACCCACATCAAAACTGTTATTTTTTTTCTTGAGATGATGTTTCAGCTCATATCCAATTGGCTTTCTAGCCACAGAGCTTGCTTAAAAAAAAAAATCAATATCTACTTATTTACTTATGTAATTATACTGGCAAATCACTCTCTTTAAATGTCTCAAAACGCTGCCTCTTCAAGTAAACAATGAATCTCATGATCATGATTCATTGTTTACACTAGAGTGGCTGAGGAGCCCATACGCATACAGGTGGGACCGTTGTCTACGTCACTATACTACAGAAACAGAAGAGAGAAAAAAGGGGCAGAGGAAACAAAAAAATATATATTTATGGAAATTTAGGTCAGAATATTAATGGAATATGAAACAAAAAAAAATCATTATGATTTAGAAAGAAAATACAATTTTGAAAAAAGTTTCCAGTTTATTTTTATTATCAAATTTACTTTGTTTCCATGGTATTCTTTGTTGAAGTGATACCTAGGTAGGTGACTGAGTTTATGTCCCTGCTATTAAACAAAAAATACCAAGAGAATGAAGAAAATGTGAAAATAGAAGTAAATTAGAAAGTTGTTTAAAAATTGCATGATCTGTCCGAATCATGAAAGAAAAAATGTAGGTTTTATGTCCCTTTAAAATGTTTTTAAAAAGTGTTTTTCATGCACAATCTTTAGAAGATTTCCTTTCCTATACCAAAAACTGGACTCTATTCACCAACATATGCTATTCCTGGAAGAATACTGCATCACATTTATAACATTTATTATTTGTAAAACATTAACAAACCTATTTTCTGCTTGAATTTTCAATGTAATAAAAAACATTAATAGTACGGTGTACAGTGAACAGCTGCACAAGCCCCAGGACATTAGAACTCACAGGAACTTTGGCATAATGGTGGGAAAAAAAACTTGCTCAGCCTTCCAGGCTCACTGGGCCTAACAGGCTCACAGGCTCATTTTAAGAAATGGGTAAAATGACAAAGAGCACGTGTTCAAGCTGTACTAATATTTCATTTTCCCATTACCCTGCTGCTCAGGTAAAAGAAAAAGACATTTAATGCAATGAAAAGGATAGCATGAGACGCAATGTCTTAAATCACCTTGAAAGACTGTTATTTAGCAGTAGGTTTCCTATACGAGGGAGGTAACACATTTTGCTTACATGCTTTGAGAACTATAATGGATGTAGAGCAGAGTGTTGCTCAGTTAAAGGGACAGTCTACTCCAGAATTTGTATTGCTTAAAAAGATAGATAATCCCTTTATTACTCATTCCCCAGTTTTGCTTAACCAACACAGTTATATTATTACACTTTTTACCTCTGTGATTACCTTGTATCTAAGCTTTTACAGACTGCCCCCGAATTTCTGTTCTTTTAACAGACTTGCATTTTAACCAATAAGTGCTGACTCTTAGGTAACTCCACGGGAGTGAAAGCAATGTTTGTATATGGCACACATGAACTAGCCCTGTCTAGTTGTAAAAAAAATGTCAAAATGCACTTAGGTAAGAGGCGGCCTTCAAAGTCTTAGAAATTAGCAAATGAGCCTACCTAACTTAAGCTTTCAACAAAGAATACCAAGAGAACAAAGCAAATTTGATGATAAAAGTAAAATTGAAAGTTGCTTAAAATTGCATGCCCTATCTAGATTACGGGTCAATTCTGTTTCTGTTAGTAAATTATACCAACTCTAATACATAAAAACAATAGCCAATCAGCATCAATAGTGCTGAGGTCATGCATTGCATTGCTGTGAGTGGATGAAACGCGTAGGGTTTAAGGATTACAGGATTACTGAGAGTGCAGCATCCAGAAAACAGACTTTGGTGTAAGGACCGCTACAAATCATATCCAATAGCTGCAGGTCAGCAAGAAAGGATGACGGTTTGAAGGTAGTATATGCCAGAGGGATGTTTGGATGATAAGCTGTTTTGTGTCTATGTGAATGGAATAAACACTACTGTGAGTCGCTGATGCGCTCTTCTGTTTTTTTGTGTTTTATATAGAAACAAGTTTAGTTATGTGCATTTTTTAGAAAAAAAAATACAACTTTACTATATATTTTCAATATGTACTTGTTCTCCTTTTTCCTGTGGGTATTTCAGTTTCCACAAGATTTGGAAGCACTGACTCCAGACTTTACAAGACTATTCCACACAGCCAAAGTTTTCTCACTCTATTAATATCATTTATATCTGTCCCTTATTGGTCCTCAACAGAGGAGATAAGATAAGGCAAACATGGGTTTCAAAAAGTCGGAGCCCATTTCTTTTTGGAGACTAAAATTTCACACCTATTTCTTCAATAATATAATTATGTACATGTTATTTTCACGGTATTAGTTGCTTTGATTAAATCACTCTCTAGTATTCCTTTGGCGTTTAATGTTTCTTTAAACAAGTCCAAGATGAAGCAACTTTCTAATTTACTCCAATTATCAATTTTTCTTCTTTCTCTTGGAATCTTTACTTGATAAAGCAGGAATGTAAGCTTAGAAGCCGGTCTATTATTGGTTCAGTATCCTGGGTCTGTTTTTTCAAGTCCTATTCACTTTGGAATATGATTAGTGAAAAATGTCCCTAAAAATGAGTAGATAATTATTGAGAATTTGGAATGAGATGAGAACAAGCAGAACTGGCACAAGTTAAGCATAGGGCCATTTTTTTAGCAATACCGATAATGACAAAAGTGCTTCCAATAAACAATGAAACTGTCTGATTGGTATCACATTGTTACCAAAAATAGCTAATCTGTATCTGTTAACATACAGATAATTATCAAAACATATATTGTAATCAATTTCTATGTGTTTAATCCCTGCAAAGTGATCAACACATTGTTAAAAAGTCAGCTCCTGAGCATCATTGCCGTACTGGGAACTAGCTGGTGATTGGCCGCTACACACATATGCCTCTTGACATTAGCTCACCAGATGTGCTCAGCTGGGGCCTAGGAGTGTATTGCTGCTCTGTGACTGACTTTCCCTATGTATTTAACCCCTTTGTAGATATTAACTAAAAAGTTAGATGCAATCAATAGTGCAAAAATAAATTTCTCTGACAAATGATAGCATTTTGTTTTTGTGCTTGCATGTCCCTTTAAAGGGTCACTCAAGGAAAAAATGAAACTTTAATGATTTAGATAGAACATTCAATTTAAAAAGAACTCTCCAATATACTTCCATTATCAAAACATGCACATTCTTTGATATCATTGCTAATGGGTGATACATAAGGGAGTCAAGGTAATCACTGTTTGCTTTTATGATTGAAGGGAGTATGATGATTTTTTTTAAGAGTTTTAATTAATTATAAAAGAAATTGTGAAAACATAAATTATGCTTACCTGATAATTTAATTTTGATCGATGGGAGGAGACTCCACTGCTTCATTCATTACTTGTGGGAATTAAGAACCTGGCCACCAGGAAGAGGAAAAGACACCCCAGCCAAAGGCTTAAATACTTCCCCCACTCCCCTCATCCCCCAGTCATTCTGCCAAGGGAACAAGGGACAGTAGGAGAAATATCAGGGTATAAATAGTGCCAGAAGAATAAAATTAAATTTAGGTCCGCCCACCGGATAAACGGGCGGGTGCAGTGGACTATCTTCCCATCAATGGAAATTAAATTATCAGGTAAGCATAATTTATGTTTTCCATCTTAATGGGAGGAGAGTCCACTGCTTCATTTATTACTTGTGGGAACAAATACCCAAGCTCTAGAGGATACTGAATGAAAAAAACGGGAGGGTAAAAGGAGGTGGACCCTATACTGAGGGCACCACAGCCTGCAGAACCTTTCTCCCAGAAGCTGATTCCGCTGAAGCCAAAGCGTCAAATTTATAAAACTTTGCAAAAGTATGTAAGGAAGACCATGTAGCCACCTTACAAATCTGCTCCATAGAGGCCTCACTCTTAAAGGCCCAAGAAGAGGGCACAGCTCTAGTCAAGTGTGTCGTAATCCTTTGAGGAGGCTTGTGTCCCGCTGTCTCATATGCTAGACGGATCATACTCCTCAACCAAAATGATAGAGAAGTGGCAGAGGCCATTTGACCCCTGCGCTTCCCTGAATATACAACAAATAAGGACGAAGTCTGTTAAACTCTTTCGTGGCCTGAAGATAAAACTTTAACGTCCGAACCACATCCAAATTATGAAGAAGAAGGGTTAGGACACAAAGAAGGAACCACTATTTCCTGATTGATGTTACGACTCGACACTACCTTGGGAAAGGAATCCCAATCCAGTGTGAAGAAGTCTTATCAGCATGAAAACCCAAGTAGGGAGGCTCACATTGCAAGGCCGCCAGCTACGAGACCCTGCGTGCCGATGCAATAGCCAGTAGTAACAGGACTTTCCATGAAAGAACCTTAATGTCAAGAGCATGCATATGCTCAAACAGAGCCCTCTGCAAAACCTTAAGAACCAAGTTTAAGCTCCAAGGAGGAGCCGGATTCCTGAAGACAGGTCTGATCCTAACCAGAGCCTGAACAAAGGACTAAATGTCAGGAAGCTCTGCAAGCTTCCTATGCAACAGTACGGATAAAGCCGAAATCTGTCCCCTTAGAGAACTGGGAGCAACACCTTTATCCAAACCGTCCTTGAGAAAAGCCAAGATCCTGGATACCCTGACCTTATGCCAGGGATATCCTCGCTCTTCACACCAGGACAAGTAGGTCCTCCACACCTTGTGGTAGATGCGATGAGTGACCGGCTTCCTGGCCTGAACGAGAGTGTCAATCACCTTTTCTGAAAATCCTCTCTTGGCTAAGACTAGTCATTCAATCTCCATGCAGTCAGTCTTAGAGAATCCAGATTTTGATGTAGAAAGGGACCTTGAACCACCAGATCCCTGTGACAAGGTAACTTCCACTGCAGAGATGACGACATCGCCACCAGATCCGCAAACCACATCCATCGCGGCCACAACGTACCAATCAGAATAGCCGAAGCTTGCTCCTGCTTGATGCGGGCCACTACCTGAGGTAGAAGAGGTAACGGTGGAAATATGTAAATCAGGTTGAAGTTCCAATGTACCGCTAAGGCATCTATCAGCTCCGCCTGGGGATCCCTGGATCGTGAACCGTATCTGGGTAGCTTGCAATTGAGTCTGGACGCCATAAGATCTATCTCCGGTGTCCCCCATCTGGTGCAGATCTCAGCAAACATCTCGGGATGGAGGGACCATTCCCCTGGATGAAACCTCTGTCTGCTCATAAAATCCACTTCCCAGTTGTCTACACCCGGAATGTGGATCGCTAAGAGCGAAAAATTGTGAGTCTCCACCCACTCCATAATCCGAGATACTTTCCTCATGGCTAGGGAGCTTCTCATCCCCCCCTGATGGTTTATGTAAGCCACCAAGGTAATGTTGTCCGGCTGGAATCTGATGAATCGGGACCAGAAGGGGCCAAGTCCTCAGAGTTTTGCATATCGCTCGAAGTTCCAAAATATTTATAAGTAGACTCGACTCTTCTCAAGTCCATCTGCCCTGTGCTCTTTTGGCACCCCAAACAGCTCCCCATCCTGATAGTCTTGCATCCGTGGTCACAATCTCCCATGATGGTCTCAAAAAGGATATCCCCATAGACAACTGCCCTGGTCGGGTCCACCAAGATAGGGACTCCTTTACTAGACTGTTTAGATATATCTGTTGGGAATTATCGCCATTCCATTGTCTCAACATGCACAGCTGAAGAGGCCTGAGATGAAACCTGGCGAATGGAATTACATCTATGCTGGATATCATGAGCCCGATCACCTTCATACACCTGGCCACAGATATTCTGGAAGATGTCTGGAGAGCTAGAAAGTTGGACGCAAGCTTGCAACGTCTCTGATCTGTCAAAAATATCTTCATGACTGAAGAATCTATTATCGTACCCAGAAATTCCACCCTGTTGCTGGGGACCAATTAACTCTTTCTTTATCTTCCACCCGTGGCATCGAAGAAGAAGGAGAAGAGCTCTCGAGTGATCCTCCGCAAGACTGTAGGACAGAGCCTGAACCAGGATATCGTCCAGATAAGGAGCCACTGCAATTCCTCTGGCTCTCGCTACTGTGAGAAGAGTTCCCAGAACCTTTTTGAAGACTCTTGAGGCAGTCGGCAGACTAAATAGAAGGGCCACAAACTGAAAGTGCTGGTCCAGGAAGGCAAACCTTAGAAACCTGAAGTGATCCTTGTGTATTGGAACATGAAGGTAAGCACCCTTCAGGTCTATAGTTGTTATGAATTGCCCTTCTTGAACCAGGGGCAAAATCGACCTGATCATCTCCATCTTGAACAATGGGACTGACAAAAATTTGTTTAGGCCCTTTAGGTCCAGAATTGGATGGAACGTGCCCTCCTTCTTTGGGACCACGAAAAGTTTTGAATAATACCCTCCCACACCCAGGAAGGCTTCTCTCTTTTCTGGTCTTGATATGTTTCACAGGAGGAATCCTCCTCTGGGCGGATAAGACTTAAAACCTATCCTGTAGCCCAGGGAAACGACCTCCAGAACCCAAAGGTCTATAACGTCTCTTCTCCAAGCCTCTGCAAACAGATATAGTCTGCCCCCTACATGGTCCGAGGATGGACTGGGGGCCGCCCCTTCATGCCGACCTTTTGATTCGGCGGGCTTCTTGTTCTGCTTGGACTTGTTCCAAAAGTTAGCTGGCTTCCAAGATCCCTTGGAATGCTCCAACTTTGCATCAGGCTACTGGTGCTGAGACTTGAAAGGGATGAAAAGTAGATCCCTTAGGCTTAGCCTTCCTATCCTTAGGCAAGAAGGCACCCTTGCCACCCATTACGGTAGATATGATAGAATCCAGGCCCGGACCAAACAAAACTTTCCCCTTGAATGGCAGGGAAAGCAAATGAGACTTGGAAGTCATGTCAGCAGACCACGACTTAAGCCACAGAGCCCTGTGGGCTATAACAGAAAACCCTGATGTCTAAACATTCAGGTGAATAATCTATATGTTAGCATCACAAATGAACAAATTAGCCACTCTTAAGGCCTTGATTCATTCTAAAATCTCTGCCCTGTTCAATAGCGCCCTTCCGAGGGTATTACCCTAGATACTATAAAGATAAAAGGAGCCACACTGTGACCCTGTCTTCATGCGTTATCAAATATGTAAATGAAACGATCTTACCAGAATCAACGCTGTGGAACAGGAACACAGCCCTTCAAGTGTGACAGGTTAGTAGCATCGCTCCTGACAAGGACTTGAGAGACTTGAGAGAAGAAAAGCAGGCAGTGAAACTCGTCAATGCGGATTGCTAATGGAGCTGTTAAACTGAGTCGGGATGGGTTCGCAGAAAGATTATCCCTGCATCTCTGGACTCTAACATTCACCCATGCTCTCACTGAGAGGCTGACAGGGCTACTTAAAATGCCAGTCCCATTTCGAAGACTATAACCCTCGATAAGAGACTACTCCGATCTTCTGACACCTCTCTGCCAACCTCATGTGATGAATGGAAAAGAATGACTAGGGGATGAGGGGAGTGGGTGAAGTATTTAAGCCTTTGGCTGTGGTGTCTTTGCC